>NC_041384.1:716955928-716999685 GCF_002162155.2 Triticum dicoccoides
GCTCGTGCTTGTTAAGTTGGTGTCCAAAGTAAGTCGAAGTCGTCGGATCAGAGAGAGATGGTTGATGATGATGACGTCGATGGACAGTCCTTATGATCCGGTCATGTAGTTGTTAATGTTGAATGTTTTTTACACCCAGGTCGGCTGTGAGTGTTCGGTGGTTGGCTGCTGTGTGAGAAAAGTAAGAAAAAGCACACGCTATTCTACATGCATAATATTTGCAACACCAACATCAAGAACAAAATCAGCAAAGGGGGTGACCTAAACCTAACCCATCTAGACCAAATATAATAGCCATGTTTTAATAGACGAACCCAAAGAATGCTTCAATACCAAAAGGGTGAAATAAGTCATCATGTTGCTGTTGATAATAAGTGGCAGTTTGGGCACTATACTATACATACCTAAGCCAAGCTGCTTATTCTTCAGTTTGTTTCTTCAGCAACCAAATTCACCTACTCTGGCAGGAAGCAGTGCCTCTCCTGCCTCTCTTATTTCATTTATTTTTTACTTCGTGAGCCTGTACAGCAGACCTTCGGTCGGTTGGTTCGACACCTTGGGAAACAGATCTTGACGCCAGGGTTCGACAAAGACTGTTGCATGCTTTTCTTCCGGTACTCGCTGCTACAGATATCACAAAACGAATCCACTCGCTGCTGCGGATAATACACAAGCTAAAAACAGTGCCTTCAAACAACACATCACAGGTCGTTCAAACTTGACCCATCCAAATCACTCTCAAATTAACAAATTTCTCACAGGACTAAGAAACCACCAAGATAACTGATAAGTTTTTTGCTTAATGACTTCCTCGTTTGGAGATAAACCACATAACTTTTGCTCCCAGAGTTCAAGGCCAGCGTAGCAGCAGCATGCTTCACGCTAACATTTCTCACAGCGAATGATGTATATCTTCAAAGTTCAACACATAAATCCCATGAAAAATAAAGATGTTCACTCAAATCAACCTTAGAAACACATAATAACATTTTCAAACTCAAACCGTCCAAATTACTCTGAAATTAACAAAGTACTGGTAGAAGTAATAAAATACTAAGATAATAGCAGATAAGTTTCTTGCTCTACGACTCCCTCGTTCAAGATATGCCACATCCCAACGTACATAGTTTTCCACCACCAGGGTTCATGATCACCACCAGGGTTCATGATCACCAAAGCAGAAGCATGCAATACATGCTTCAGGCTAACATTCCTCACGGCGAATAATATGGATCACCATAGTCAGAGGCTCCTTGTTCTTTATCAGCTTGAAGAGACAGAGGTCCCCCTCCCTCAGGCGGTTGTCGCGGGCGAAAAACGTCCATCCTTTGAGAACCTTCACCACATGAGTTGTGTGTTGCATGTTGTGTTTCAAATTGGTTGGCCATGATCTGCTCTTCTCCTCCCGCTGAAGCACCAAACTGATCACACTACTCTTTCCACGATGATAGCCAGCAGCAGACTTCTGAACAAGATATCTGCTTGAGTATTGCGAGCCAAAGCGCTGTTTATACAGATAAGGCAGGGCAAAAGTTAGAATGTCACAAATATAGAGATACATGGAGATTTTTTCCCATCTGTACAGTACTGATAGGCAGCGACAGAAAATGTTATCCATGAACTTACTAGGGTGGGGGTGTTATAGGAACCACCCCGACAGACATTGGACTTGCGCATGATAGCAACATACAAGGGCAGTTCTGACTCGATTTCCTCGACTTTCTCCAAGACTTTCTTCTCTTGTGCCCATGTTAGGCAAGCTTTGTCTGCCAGCATGAAGGGAGGTTCAGAACCTCCCTCAGAATCATCAGAGACTTCATGTTCCTCATGTTCCGAAGAGTACTCTTCACCTGGACAAGTTGTCACATGAATCAGAGAAGTATAATGCGAAATGAAATGTGACACATGCATCCTAGCAGTGGCAAGACATAGTGTCAAGCTGACATACCATCGGTAGGTGGTTCCTCCACATCACCTGCCTTTTTTGTGCTTGTCCTTCCATGATTTGAGCCAATGCCAGTTCTTGCACCAGGGGAATGATTAATGCTCGTTTTGCTAAGGAGATGGACAGTCATTGTGAATCTTTTCTGCTTGACATTTGTCATTGGTTGAAAGAGGCAGATATCGCCTTCTCTGACAGGATTGTCACGGACAAAGTTCCCTAAATAAAGGTTGCGCCGACCAGCATCAGACGTTCTAGATGGCCTGTTATAGAGTTTGCACTTCCAAACCTTGTTTTTCCTAGGCAGCTGGAGTATGATAGTGATACTCCAGCATGGCAAGTGCTCGAGTGCGTAATCCTTACATATTGCCTAGTTGAAAAAGTTATAGAAAGTGATAGTGATACTGTTGAGCTGTTTCATCTCATAGCCCAAGTACTAAATAGATAAGACATTAGGACTACCAGAAAGTCTAAATCGTTCCAATACGCATGGTTTCAACTGATAAGGCAACAATAATACTGATTTAGTTCTGAACTTTGTGTATATCCATGGTTTCAACTGTGTGCATATATTCATTTTGTGCAAACATCTATAGAGTAAGGCCATAAATAGAAAACAAATTGTACATGGCTACAGAAAGTGAGCAGTTTATACAAAATGTGATGGTAAAGCTTACGTACCAGAGTATGGCTATTGTTTACAATGCTCTTCTTCATCTGGACAACAAGCACCGGGATTTCAGGTCGAATTTTCTTTACAAGTCCAAGCATTTTTACCTCCTGTGCTTCTGTAAGATAGCACTGCCCTGACAAGACATAATACTTTGAAAGCTTCTGTCGATCTGACTCCAAAGAATTGTCTTCTGCTGTAAAAAAAATCCAACCGTAAGAGAACATGTGGTGGAGAGTAACTGAATAATCTGAGGACACTACTTAACCTGAGAATTCCTCAGAAGAATTACACATTGCAGGCATCTTTGCTGATTTTCTGTAACAGTACGAGCTTTCCTTCTGGCTTCCATCTGAATCTGAACATTCATCTGCTGATGACTGAGTAGTACCATCATGAGAACTGCTCGAATTATCAACATAGCGACTGCTTGGTTCATTAACATCAGAGGCTGCTTTCACCCGGCACAGCATAAGACTTTCTCCTTACCATTGGAATCAAATATTATAACCTCAAAGAGGGCGTTTCCAAGGTACCGAAACATCAAGGTATAATTTTCTTCTATTTGATTGGCATCAACAAATGATGCCCAACCAGATTTCAGCATTGTTCGATTCATATTCTCAGTAACTGCAACATCATATATGTTACCATTGGGGGTTTGTAGTTTGATGGATCTCGAGATCTTCCCTCCAAACTGATTCACAAACCACTTAGGCATGACCTGTAACAAGCAGCAATTGTTTCAATGCAACGAAAAAACTCTAAAAACATCAGGCAACCACTGAAGTAGGGAAGTTAGAAAAGGCTTACCAAGCTATGCATAAAATTTCCGTTTATTTTTCTGATGAACCTTATCTTCCTCTCACAGTATTCGCAAGGGTTGCTCATCTTGGATCCTGTAATATGAATCACATACAATGCAAAGTTTTAAATAGTCGGCTATAGTGGTTTGAGCAGGGTGCCTCTAAATGGTATTCATGTACAATTGTCCGACAAAGTTGCAAAATGGTGGGCTATAGCACCGCTATAGCTATTTGAGCAGGGTGCCGCTATTTAAAACTATGGTACTATTCAAATTTCAGTTTGCGTAACTAGTACTACCCTAAAATCAGTTAAGATTGATAACTATGCCCTAAACTCTTTTGAGGGTAAGGTGAGTCTTTCTTGTTTAAATATATAACAGAAGCAACAAAATGCTGTGAACACTACATAACTAATGCTGGCCTTAGAATCTGTTTTGATTCTTGTGTAAAAAGAAAGCAAAAGAACAAGAAAATAAAATTAGAAATACTGATGTTCTACGAAGGTGTGCTAGTATAAGAAAAGACATGATTATACTGCAAACAAGAGGTCAACTTGGCAGAAGAAGCACTGATGCATGCAATAATTTTCTGACTGGGTCTATTGATCACTACGATTCGTTTCTGATGTTGCATGTGCAGATCTAAATAAGTCACAGATATGACTTAGAGGAACTAAAAGACTGATGGTTAACAACCATAGAACAATCAGTTTCTGAAATTCCTATGAGTGTACAACATGACTGTTTTATACTACATTCCTATCAGTTTTCGAAATTTAGCACAAATACAAGGGAAGCCGAATAACAAAAGGACAGACCCTGTGCATAGAAGCTCCCACACAAGGTGGGATCTGGGGAGGGATTATAGGAACCTACTCTTACCCCTGCAAAGTTCAATGCAGAGAGGCTGGTTCAAACCCAGAACCTCTTGGCACAGGCCGAATAACAAAGGAAAAAATACTGCTGCTCTATGAAGGTGTGGAAGTAGAACATGCGTGACTAAATTGTAAACAAAGAAATCTTTCTGATGCATGCAATAGTTTTCTAGGTGGATGTAGTGATTACTATGCTCCGTTTGTGATGCTACTAGGGGGACAAATGCAGATCTAAATCAATAACTGATATCTCTTTAAAAGGGAAAAAAATTACTGATGGTTAACAACCATAGAACAATCAGCTTCTGAAATTCCTACATAGTATAACAAGATTCCTAACCCCGCAAAAAAAACAAACAAGATTCCTACCAAGTTCTGACAATGAGCTAAAACAAAAAGGAAAGCAAAACAAGAATTTTTTTTAAAAAAATACAGCTGCTCCATTGAGGTGTAGAAGAAGAAAAAACGTGACTAAATTGCAAACAAAGAGAGCAACTTGGAAGAAGAAGCTTACCGTTGTGCTGAAGGCTGCTGCGCTGTACTAGGGAATACTACAGTCTGGGCTTACTTATGAAGGGGGGCGTCCAGGCACTGCAAGGGCACACACAGGTCAAAAGTCATTTATGAAGGGAGCTGTATGCAGTCTTGTCATATTTCCAAGACATAAATCTGAGTAGTACTACTATCGAGTAGATTAATGTCATGCTCACCCTCCTTAATTACCGTGATTTGACAAAAAACTAGAGAGGCTATTTCCCAACAGTACTACTGAAATCAAACTATCAAAGAGGCAACACTGCATGCAAACTTCTCATATTCCCCAAAAATCAGTTTCCCTATAGCCGCTTTCTCAAAACTCAAAGTAGTTTGCCCACGCGTGGAAAATTTGCAAAAAAATATTTCTTGCCTGTTTCTTGATAATGCTACTTTCACATCAGAGCTTGAGCCTTAATGCCATATACTCAGATTGATTGGATATTGCAGGTGTCTTCTAAGTTCTAACCCATGTCAGATTTTTTTTTCCAAAAAGGAGATTATACCGCTGGCCTCCGCCGTTTATTCATTTATTCTAACTCATTCAGAAGATGTGTCTAGCTTTAGGTCCAAATTATGCAATTTCAAAACTATTTCATTGTACATAGCTTTGACATGTTTAATTAAAGCGGATGTGCACAGTATGCACAAAATGGTGCATCCATTGATGAGTTCATCTGAATTATAAATTCTGAATAGTACTACCTGTATGAACCGGAAAGCAGCATGGTGGGAACCAATTTCAGAAGTTCATAGCCCGTTAGGCTAATAAAAATCACTGTGGGCAAAGTACTAACAATAGATGGGAAACTGAAGAGATTCTCATGATAAAATAGGGGTAACAGAGCCAAGACTTCACCAATGGCTATATATAATCCGGTGTCCAACTGATTAACTAATGAAAAGAACATACAACATATATCAACATAGATGCTCAAACAGGTCAAAGAAAACAAGAGGCTCAATTACAACAGGGGAAGATATTATAGTTTCTCATATTCTGACAAGTTAACCCAATCTTATTACCGATTAAAACTGTGACAATTACTAGCTAATATTGTACTAGAACCAATGAGGAATGTCTAATCACAAACTCTGGCCACTGGGTCTGGGCGCCATTGCAGATTAGCTAGTATGTTTGGACCTTGAGGGCGGCTTGAAGACGCAAAGGCGGATGCCGAGCATGACTCTCCATGATGGTCGCACCTCCATCCTTCGCCCTCCCCGCCTGCCATCCTCACGCAACCGAATCATCGCCTATTTTGAAGCAAAATATTTCTTGCCTATTTTCTTGATATTGGTGCTACTTTCACATCAGAGCTTGAACCGGAAAATGACATGCCATATACTCAGATTCAAAGGAGATTGTGTCTTCTAACCTATGTTGGATTTTTTTTTCTGAAATGAAAAGGAGATTAAACCGCTGGCCTCTGCATAAATCAATGCAAACCGTTTATTCATTTATTCTAACCCATTCAGAAGATGTGTGTAGCTTTAGGTCCATATTAAGCAATTTCAAAATTATTTCATTGTATAGCTTTGACATGTTTCATTGGTGCCATGAGTACTGAATAAATTAAAACGGCTGTATCCATTGATCAGGTCACGTGAATTCCAAATTCTAAATACTGCGTGTAGTAACCAGAAAGTAGCAAGGACCACTTTCAGAAGTTTATACCCACTAAGTTAGTAAAAATCACTGTGGACAAAGTGCTAACAATAGATGGGAAACCAAAGATATTCTCACGATGCAATACGGTAACACAACCAAGACATTACCAACAGCTATAATCCAGCGTCCAACTGACTAACTGAACATGATATCAATGTGGACTCTCACATAACAGAGAAAAATATTATAGCTTCTCATATTCTCACATGTTAACCAAATCCCATTATCGGCTAAAACAATGGCAAGTAGTACTAGATAATAATGATGTAATAGAGTCAGTGTGTAATTTCTAATCACATACTCTGGCTACTGGGTCTGGGTGTCATTGCAGATTAGCTAGTATGTTGGACAAAATCCCATTATCGCCGGCAGGAGTTGCAGAACAGTTTGAACAACCATTATGCACTGCCTCAAATTCTGTGAGAACCCACAAGCAAAAACAGTGCCCTCAAACAAGAGCAAGTTAGCAACAAATCACAGGTTGTTCAAACTTGACCCATCCAAATTACTCTCAAATTAGCAAAGTCTCACAGAACTAAGAAACCCAACAAGATAATCGTCCAATGATATAGATTAGAGTTTCATGCTCAACGACTCCCTTGTTTTGGAGACGAGCCACACAGTTTTCCACTCCCAGACTAACCCAAAGTTCAACATTGTTGTAGGAGCAGCAGAATCAAGACATGCTTCAGGATAACATTTCTAGCGGCGGACGATGTAAACCCACATTGTCAGAAGCTCCTCACACTTCAGCAGCTTGAAGAGGCAGAGGTCCCCCTCCCGCAGGTGGTTGTCGCGGGCGAAAGATGGCCATCCTTTGAGAACCCTCGAGCCTTGCGAGCTATGCCGCAGCTTGGTAGGCCATGACCTACTCTTGCCCTCCCGCAGAAGCACCAACTCGACTCCTCTACGTTTTCCACAAGGATGGCCACCAGAAAACTTCTCAACAAGATACCTGGTTGCGTACTGCGAGCCAAAGCGCTGTTCATATACATAACAGAGGGCAAATGTTAGAATGACACAGATGCAGACATACGTGGCAAATTCATTCCTATTTATCTTATCATTTTACCAAAGGATACGGATGCAATCCAGGAACTGATAGAAAGCAAAAGAAATGTTTTCCTTGAACTTACTAGCATGGGATTGTTTTGGCTGCCACGCTGACAGACAGTGCTCTTGCTCATGATAGCAACATAAAAGGGTGGTTTGAACTTAATCTTCTTAACTTTCTTTAACAATTTCTTCCGCTGTGTTGGTGTTAGACAAGCTTTCTCTGACAGCATGAAGAGACGCCCAGAAGCTCCCTCGGAACCCTCAGAGACTTCATGCTCTTCACACAGACAAGTTTTCATATGTTAGACATATATAATGTGAACCCAAGTGTGCGACATGTATCCTAGCAGTGGGAACAGCTTAGTGTCGTGCTGACTTACCATCGGTGTGTGGTTTGCCCTTAACAGCGCCCATCTTGGCCCTTTTTCTTCCGTAATTTGAGCCAATGTCAGTTCTTCCACCAGAGGAATGATCAATGTTCGCTTTGTGAAGGACATGGACTGTCACTATGAACCTTTTCTGCTTCACATTTGTCATTGGTTGAAAGAGGCAGATATCACCCTCATTAATATGGTTGTCACAAGCAAAGTTGTACAAAAAGAGGTTGCGCCGACCAGCATCAGACACGCCGGATGGCCTGATGCGGAATGTGCATTTCCAATCCTTGTTCTTCCCAGGCAGCTGGAGTATGACAGTAGTATCTACACATGGAAAGTGCTCGAGTGCATAATCCTTATGTATTATCTAATTGAAAAAAAGGACAACATGGATAGTGATACTGTTATGCTTGTTATATCTGATACCTGAAGTAGTAAAGAGTTAAGAAGCTAAGACTGTAACAAAGGCATCGATAATGTTGATTTAGTAATGCATATGCATTTCGTTGCATATCGTTCAAAGTTTTGAGTTAGAACCAGAACACTGACTGACTTAAATAGTGTCATATAACAAGACAATGTGTGTAGGTACAGACAGTGAGCAATTTTCATACAAAATGCAGATGGCAAAACTTACGTACCAGAGTAGCATGCCGTTTTACGTTCGACTTCTTCATCTGTACAACTAGCACTGTGAATTTAGGTTGAATTTTCTCTATAAGCGCGTCTATTTTCACCTTCTGTGCTTTTGTAAGATAGCACTGCGTTGATAAGACATAGTTACTGGAAAGCGTCTGTAGATTGGCTAACTCCACAGAATTGTCTACAGATAGACTGTCTTCTGCTGTAAAATGTTTCAACAGTAAGACAACATGTGCCGGAGGGTAACTGAATAATCTGAGTACAAAACTTAACCTGACAATTTCTCAGAACAATAAGATCTTCCCTTCTGGCTTCCATCTGAATCACATGGATTGCTCATCTTGGATATGCCCTATAAAACCAATCATATATTATATCAGGTGAAATTTTTCAAAGGTGTTTGCATAACTAATTTGATACCCTGAAATTATTCAAGATCAGTATGATGCCCTCTTCGAAATGCAAAAGCAGAGCTCATGCCGTTAGCGGTCCAAATGATGGCCTAAGACCTTTTGGTGGGATTTGATCATATGCCCCAATTTTGTTTGTAAGTCGATCTTAGGCCATTTTCCAATAGACTTTGTCAAACTTAAGAAAATTTGACTAACAACCAACCTAGAAATTCAATTAATTTTAAACGGAGAGAGTAATTGAAAATTATGCAATTACTCAAAGCATGTATGTTGGATGTCTGCAAGTGACAGTTATGCAACTGGCAATTATGTGCCCCCTGGATATATGCAAAGTTGATACTTCAGGCATCTACATATGCACTGCTATACGATTCCTAATACATTCATTAGGTGTTTGTAAAAAAAATCTATATAATTCAGGCATCTAATATCTACGCTATGCATCAGAGCTTGATTTTGAGCGCATATATACACTTATAAACTGCATCCTTGATTTGGGCAGCAGCATAAATTGGACAGTGCACAACTTGCTAGAGGTGAAGACTTTAGAGAACTGGGGTACCTGCTCTCCGTCGCCTTCCTCTGCCTCTGTCTGTGGTGGCACTTGCCCTTCCCCCTCCGCTCCCTGCTGTCCCAGAAGTCGAACCATGTACATGATGAGAAACTAGGCAAAGTATTTGAAAATAATTGAAGTAATTGAAAATGGGGTAAGAAGATTCATGTCAAACTAAAGTGGGGTACATGGTTGAAGGGGGGAAACTCTGTCCATAGATCAACACTACAGTATTGAAGAAGAGAAGAGCATGACTAAATTTCAAGCAAAGAGTGGAACATGGCAGAAGAAGGTTACCAAGGTGTTGCCACTGTCGCCGCTGCTTCCACTGCCTGGAGAAATGCAATAAAGGCTTCTTTAACTTATTCTTAGAAGCTACAACCACCATATTGAGAGGAAGACAAAGAAAAGCAAGAAGAGCCTCATACTAGCATCACTGTCGTTCTGGTAGTGCCTGCGGCACATGCTCCCGTCAAACACCTTCACGGTGAGCATGGCGTGGCAGCCGTCATAGCTTAGGACGAGGAAGTGCCCGAGCCGCAGATCATGAGCGCCGGCGAACTGCTCCCAGACGCGCCCCAGGTAAATGTGGCCCTCGGCGTCGAACACAACTTCCACGTCCCACAAGCGATGCCAGCGCCCGGCCTCCCGCAACTTCACTTCAAAGGGCTCATGGCCGTCGAACACCGTAGCGAACTTGCCTGGCAGCCTCTGCGACGAAGATTAAGCAGTGGTTGAAAGCAGGTGTTCAAGCGGCCAAACAGATCAAAGATCAATGCATAGAAATAGATTAGATTGTGCGAGTAGGATGTATTTCGGTACCAGTTTCTTCAACGAATTTGAGAGCAAGATTGTGAAGAACTCAAAAGCCATTAATGCCTTGGGAATACAAGAAGGTTTCCTGTGCTCATGGGAAATAAAACACTGATTAATAACCATAGAACAATCAGTTTCTGAAATTCCTATCAATGTACAACATGACTATTTTTATATCAGTTTCTGAAATTCTGCAGAAATAAAAAGAAAGCAAAACAACTAATAAGATACAAAAACAAATACTGCTGCTCTATGCAGGCGTGGTAGAAGGAAAGAAATGACTAAATTGTAAACAAAGAGAGCAACTTGGCAGAAGAAACTGTGTCAACCATAATTTTCTGATGCATTAAATATTTCTCTGAAATCACTGATGGTTAAACACCATAGAACATTCAGTTTCTGAAATTCCTATCACTGTATAACGAGACTGATTTCTATATCCTACCAGTTGCTGACAATCAGCAGAAATAAAAGGAAACCAAAAAACAACGATAAAACTAAAAAACAAATACTGATGTTCTATGCAGGCGTTGAAGAGTAAATAAATTGCAAACCTGAACAAGCTTCGCAGAAGAAGCTCACTGCGGTGCTGAAGGTTGGAGAGCTGCAGCAGAATGTATCAAGGGAATGGTGGTTCGGTCTTAATCTGTGTACTTATGAAGGAGCGTCCAGGTCAAAAGTATAGTCATTTAAGCGTGCATTGCATGCAGACTTCTTATATTCCCAAGGCAATAATCTGAAGAGTCTCTCTCTTATTCCCGAGATAGGACGGAGTATTAATAACATTTCCATGTCATGGTCAATATTCTTAATTACCATGATTTATACCAAAAATTTTTTTTGGAGAGAATAACTCCCAACACCAACAGTAAAGCTCAAATCAAAGAGATAAAGATACTCCGGTGACTTTGACATCAGAGCTTGAACTATTTGCAAGTAGAAATGGAAGTAAAACTTTCTGGTCTATATTCTAATTTCTAAGTACATATTGCTACTTTTACACCAGAGCTTGAACCTGAAACTTCATGCCATAAACTCAGATTAAAAAGGATATTGCAGACGTCTTCTAACCCACTTCGGTTTGTTTTTTTCTTTCCAAAAAAGAGATAAACCGCTGGCCTCTGTGTGTATCAATGCACGCCATTTATTCATTTATTCTAACCCATTTCAGATGAGTTTGGCTCGAGTATGAAGCAATTTCAAAAGTAGTTCACTGTATATAGCTTTGACTTGTTCCATTGCTGAAATGCCAAGATATAGGAAGAAAACGGTGCATCAGTTGATCAGGTCATCTGAATTCTGAATTATGCAACCTTTAGTAACCAGCAAGCAGGATGGTAAGAGCCAATTCCAGAAGTTTACACTCCATTAAGCTAATGAAAAATATATGGACAAAGTGGTGACAGTAAATGTGAAAACGGCAACATTACGATGATATACTCATAGGGTAACACAACAGCTGCTATGATCCAGCGTCCAACTGATTAACTGAACATGACATGCTGAATAGAATACAGAATGTTAGTACAGTATAAAAAATGGATGCTCACATCACATTTCACATCAGAGGAAAATAGCATGATAAATTGTTATTGCCTCTCATATTCTCAAATGCTAATCAATCCTAAGTAGCTAGTAATACTCCAAGTACTGCAATGGAACCAGTGAGGAATTTTTGGTGTCACATACTCCTGCTACTGGATGTCACTGACTCATTGTCATCAATCTCGAAAGGGCAAGATTCCACTGGGCTAATGCAGCATCCAATCGAACTATACTACATTAGCAAGGATTCCACACAAACCCAATCTAACATTGAGATAGTTCACCATCGACATGCGGGAGCGAGGAGCTCGAAGACTCGAAGGAGAATAGGGATGAATCTGAGGAGGAGGAGAAGACAGGATCGCCGCGGCCGATGAATCTGAGGACGACCCGCCCCGACGGAGGTAGGACAGACGGGCGCGTGCCCAGCATCTATCCGGCGGTAGGTCAAGCGGTCCCTAGAGAAGCGAGGTCGAGGACACGCCCGGCGACGGGCGGCGGCTCCGAGCGGTGGGAGGCCTGATGGATTTAGTCGGCGAGGGTGGTGGTGCGGCCGTGGCGGTGAGAGCGTGGATGAAGGCGGCAGGTGGAATGCTTGCTGCGGCGGCGAGCAGAGCAGGAGCTCCGGGTGGTCCTGTCACGTTTTTTTTTTTTGAAAAAATCCAAAACAAACCATGAATTTGTAGGCGAAAGCTAAACCGTCACGGGCGGGTGGGCGGTCGTGTCACGCTTTGGTTTCGGATTAAATATTTTTGGCCTCTTATTTTTTTCAGTCACAGTCGTCTGGTGCAGTGGCTAGTGAAATCAGATCAAACCTTCCAGGTCCCAAGTTTGACTCCACGGCATTTTTTTCTCTTTCGAAGTTATTATGCCGCGCGTCAAGAAAAAGAAAGAAAGAATTTTTATGGTGCGTGATAGGAAAACAAATACTCTCATTATGTCTTGTGTGCCGGCCCAGTCAAGTCCACAGCCAACAATCCGAAACATTTAAAAAAAATATTATTTACGAAATAATTTATGAGATTTCAAAAACATTATTCAAAAAATATGACACAATTCTGAAAATCCGAAACATGTTTCATAGCATGTGAAAAAATGTTGGAATTCTAAACATTTTTTGATAAATGTGAATTTTTTGAAATCGCGAACAGTTTTTTAAAATGCGAATAGAATTTCATAATTCCAAATATATTTTCTAAAACACAAAATGAATTGAATTCGTGCCAAAAATATAAAACAGGAACATTTTTTAACTTCTGAACAATTTTAGAAATGTGTGAACATTTTTTAAGCTTCATGAATTCTTGTTGTGCTATAGTGGGCCGGCCAAATTCTTGCCCGTAAGAGTAGCTGGTTATCCCGGCCGGGATTGTATTATTCCCGGTGTGGCAAACAGGTATAGGGTTTAAAATAGACCAGGATTACAAGTTTAGAGTGTCAACTTTCGGGATTCAAAGTTCAGGATTTAATTTAGCTTTCGTCTACAACTTTAAGGTTTATTTTGGACTTTTTTCCTTTTTTGTGAGACACAGGCGGTCGTGTCACGTGTGCAGCGTCGAGCGAGCGAGCCGCACGAATTGGGGGTACAGGACGGCCCAAGTGCCAACGGAATTTTGATACTTATGGGCTCGAATGTGGTCCGGCGAGCGAGCCTGATAATGCGTGAGCCCACTTATTAAAATTTCGTCTTCACTATCCGGTGTTTTTGGGTTTTGAAATTTTAAAGAATGAAAATGAAGTGAGAACAATGCAAAAGCATGGTGCCATGATATGGTCTTAAAGATAGATAGAGTTAGAGAAGAGATTAGGCAGAGAGGATGTTACCGAAAAAGGGTTTCCCCCCATTTTGTATTCCAAAGCAACCAACACCGATACAAGGAAAGCTGAGGCGAACAGCACAACAAGCCTAAAAGAAAAAGAAGAAGAAACAAATGCCAACAACGGCAACTCGACAAAGCGCGGATGACCCGTCACCGCTACGCCCTCCAGACACAAACCACCACAACCTGAGGCTCCGAACCACCGCGTACCAAGCAGCACCTCCAAGAAGGAATGCGACGCCGACGACGCTGCTGCCCGGACATGTCCTAGAGTTTCCCCCGGCACGTGGAGGGAGGTGGGGGATGGATATCACCGACACCCTCCAGGGAGGAATGGTGGCACCCGCAGGTGTCACCGCATCGAAGCCGAAGAAGCGGCAAGGATTTCTCCCGCTCCATCCCCACCGCCCAACGGACCGGAGCCGACCAGCCAGACCACCGCCCACCACCATGCGTCATCACGGTTGCGCCGCCACCCACGCCGCCTCACTGCGGACACCAACACGAGGCCAAGAGGACCGGAGAGAAGCGCCCCGCGGAGGGAGAAGCAACACCGAAGTCGAACGGGAGGGAACCACCTCCACCGCCGTTGTGCGGGAGGCCAGAACCTCCAGCACCGTCGTGGTAGCCGTCCGGACGCGGCAGTAGGGCATGCCAGGTCACCCCTGGCCCGGCCAGGCCCGAAACGGGCCCGCTAAGCCCCGCCGCCACGCTGCAGCAAGCCGGCGATGGCGCCGCCAGCACCCTGCCGTTCTTCGCCTCCCCCCGCCTCCTGGAGGACGCGCCGCAGCCGCACCCCACCGCCAGCCCGCCCGGGCCCAGATGGGGCCCGAAGGGCCTAGATCTGGGCTGAGCGGGCGCCGCCAGAACGCGCCGCCGCGCTACCCCGCCGCCAACGGCGACGCCACCGCCCAGCCATCCGCCCGCGCAGCGCCAGGACCCCGCCGCCACGCCGGACCGCCGCCGCCTAGGGACACCCCCCCAGCCCGCTCCGTCCCGCGCCAGAGGAGTGCCGAGAGGGGAATTGCGAGGGGGCCGCCGCCGCCAACGTCGCCCGGGCCAGGCCCGGCGGCGAGCGCCGACAACGGCGGCGGGGAGGGAAGGAGGAGGGAGGGTCGCTGGAGAAGGAGATCGGGGCGCGGCCGGTCACCCGCGGGAGGTGATGCGGTCGCGAGAGCCCGAGGAGGGGAAGGGGTTCCATGTTTGCCATTATGCATGATTGATTTGATAATATTTTTTATTCTCTCTACCAGTATATTATTATGTTACGAAATGTTCATCAGTCTAGTGTCCACCAAGCCCATGGGAGTTTGTGTGGTTGGCCGCAACCAATCTTCCTCTGAAATTGATGGGGTACACCCGCGTTTTGTTGGGATAGAAGAGCCCAAAGTGCCTCTCAGTCTCAACCCCGGGCTTCTGGTTCTCCTTGAACATGGCGAACACGTACGCCTCCATGGGCCCAGGCTTCTTGGGCGTGCCGTGTGCCACATGGTTGATGAGGCCCTGGTTGTACGCCCGCGCATTCTCCGGTGTCGCCGCGAGCCCGCGGCGGATGGCCACCCGCTCTCCGACACTACCACCCTCACGCTCGGCGCCCCCGCCTTCTTCAGCGCCGCGTACATGGCATCGACCATGGCGCTGAAGAGGTTCTTGTAGACGAGCCCGCTGTCGGCGTCCCTCACCGGTGTGGCGCCCGGCTGGAACGTCGCGTAGTCGAGCTTGATGTCCCTCGGGTTGTTGCTGTAGGCAAAGTACGGGTACACGTTGGCGAGTAGCTGTGCCCTGGTGCTGGCCAGGTGCCGGGCGATGTCGACCATGTAGGGCTGAGCGAACACGGCGGCGGAGGGCGGGAAGGAGTTGGTGAGCACGTTGAACCTCACCGCGGTGGACACCTTGATGCCGCCAAGGCCAGCCGCTGCGAGGGCCTTGTTGAGGTTCCGCATGGCGGCGAGGATGCGCTGCGCAGCGCCGCCCGTGACCTCGTTGCCGACCGCGATGTACCGGATGGTCACCCCGGCGCTGTGGTAGGGCTTTACGTTGGCCCGCACCCAGGAGGTGGCGGCGGACCGGCTGCCGGCAAGGACGGCGACGTCGTTATTGGTGGTGCCGAGCATGAGGCTGATGCCGGAGCCACGGAGCGCGTGGAGCGCCTGGTGCTGGACAGAGTAGATGCGCATGTTGGTGATGCCCTTGGACCTGTAGAGCTGCACCACTTCCCTCGGCGGCGGGAGGTTGTTTGCGATGATACCGTAGCACACGCCGATGGATTGCACGCCTGCACCGAAGAATGAAATCAGGGGAAATAAAAAATAAAAAAAACATACTACCTCCGTTTTACAAGGCTCATTTCGGTTGTCTTAAAGTCAAACCTTTTACAGTTTGTGAGTTTATTAAAAAAACCACATCTACATGAGTAAATCAAGATCACCAGATGTAACAATGACTTATATTTTCATATATTGTATTTATATGAAGCTGTTGATGTTAATTTTCTGTTGATATATTTAGTCGGGCTTAAAAATATTTTACTAAAGACAAATCAAATAATCCTTGTAAATTCAAACGGAGGTAGTACATTGATTAGGATACATTAGTTAATCTTGAGCAAATATGTCTAAAAGAGTATGGATACTGTTGAATCCCTCAAAAAGAAACAAATTTTGGTGTGAATCAACTAGGGATTTGAGAGGGGATTTGAGAGAGGAGTTCACAATACAGAGAACTGGAGCAACATCATGAGCTGCCGTCTATTCCTTTCCTTATCTCTCTCTTCCTTCTTTACACTCTTGTCCTCCTGACATTTATAATTTACACATTAGTACATCATACCAAATACAAATTTACCACTAAACTCAACACTCCTCCTCAAGATGGGGCAAACACATCATATAACCCCATCTTGCTACATAAGCTAGAAAACACTTTTTCAGCTAGACCTTTGGTCAAAATATCCGCTAGTTGGTTTGAAGAGCTCACATAATGCATACATATTATTCCTTGGTCAAGTTTCTCTTTGATAAAGTGTCGGTCAATTTCTATGTGCTTTGTTCTACAATGTTGAACCGGGTTATGTGCTATATCTAGCGCAGCCTTATTATCACAATACATCATCAATGGTCTTGCCTGGAATAGACCCAACTCCATCAGTATGATTTTTAGCCATAAGACTTCACATACTCCATGAGCCATAGCTCTGAATTCTGCTTCTGCAGTGGACCTTGCAACAACATTTTGTTTCTTACTACGCCAAGTAACTATGTTTCCTCCAACAAACGTACAGTATCCTGACGTAGACCTTCTATCATCTAATGAACCAGCCCAATCAGCATCAGTATAACATTCTATTTGTAAATTGCCACTTGACTTATACAATAAACCTCGAGCTGGGCACCCCTTTAAATACCGAATGATTCGATTTACTGCATCCATGTGGTGAGTTTTAGGACTATGCATAAACTAGCTCACCACGCTTACGGCAAAAGCTATATCAGGACGAGTATGCGATAAATAGATCAAACGGCCAACAAGTCTCTGATATTGTTCCCGGTCAACAGGTTCCCTGACTCACTAGTCAATCGGTGTTTTTGTTCAATTGGTGTTAATGCTGGACGACACCCAGACATACCAGTTTTTGACAACAGATCTAGCACATATTTTTTTTGAGATAGATAGATACCTCTTGAGCTTCGCGAGACTTCAATTCCAAGAAAGTACCTCATTTCTCCTAGATCCTTGACTTCGAACTCGTTCCTCAAATGTTGCTTCACTCTTTCAATACCTTGATCATCATCTCATGTAATAACAATATCATCAACATAGACAATTAATATCGTCAATTTT
Organism: Triticum dicoccoides; assembly: GCF_002162155.2. Lineage (NCBI taxonomy): Eukaryota > Viridiplantae > Streptophyta > Magnoliopsida > Poales > Poaceae > Triticum > Triticum dicoccoides. The sequence continues at coordinate 716,973,489 of NC_041384.1, forward strand.
CCACCACATTTTTTATAAAATAAAGTATGGTCGGCATTGCTCTGGCTGAAACCCAATTTCAGCATAGCTTTTCTAAACCGACCGAACCACGCACGAGGAGATTGTTTTAGGCCATACAGTGAACGGCGGAGTTTCAAGACCTTTCCTTCAGTTTGTACCGTGTTGAAACCTGGTGGTATATGCATATAAATTTCCTCCTGAAGGTCTCCATGTAAGAATGCATTTTTTACGTCCAGCTGAAACAAATTCCATCCAAGATTAGCTGCACAAGATATCAAAGTTCTTACTGTATTCATTTTTGCTACAGGGGCAAATGTTTCCTCATAATCAACACCACGAGTCTGTGTGTAGCCTTTGGCCACCAACCGAGCTTTATACTTTTCTATTTTACCTTCAGGGTTACACTTAATGGTATAAACCCATTTGCATCCGACTGGTTCCTTGCCCTTCGGCCATTCTACCAATTGCCATGTATTATTCTTTTCTAGAGCATACATTTCCTCCAACATTGCTGCTTTCCATTTAGGATCATTCACTGCATCCTTCCAATCTTTAGGTACTGATATGGAATCCAAGGATGCAATAAAGCTCCTAAAAGAGGAAGTACACCTGTCATACGAAACAAATTTTGCAAGATCATGTTTATATCCAACACAATCCTTCAGACGCGCGGGTACATCTACTTTTCTTTTTTTTCTTTCGTAAGGCAATTGGCTCATCATTTATTTGAGTACTAGAGGATGGTATATGGGTTTCATTACCTTCAACATCACCCTCATCATGGGCCATTTCTTCACTTGTTGGTGCCTCCTCTAGTACTTGTGATTGATTCACAACTTCTTCATCAACTTCCTGAGGTACACCTTCCCCATCTTCTATTTCCATCTCCTCTTGACCTGAAAGATTTTCATACGCTTCAGATATTAATGTATTATCACCTTCTACATTTGTATTGGTAGTTTTCTCCCCCTCGATTTCATCTTCTGAGCGTATGATATCCCCAATAGGTAATATTACAGTTCCCCTATCATTGCTCTCTCCTATGATATTCTCCCCCTTGTTGCCTGTACCATTGTCATTCCCTTTTAAGGAATAGAATGGTTCTTTTTCGTGAAAGGTAACATCCATACTCACAAAGAATCTCCTTTCAGTAGGCGACCAACACCGATATCCCTTTTTTGTGGAAGAATAGCCCACAAAGATACATTTGACGGCTCTTGGATCAAGTTTTCCTACTGAACTCCCGTAATCATGAACAAAACAGGTACATCCAAATATTTTTGGTGGCACAATAAATGAGTTAGAGCCATACAAACATTCAATAGGAGTCTTATGGCCCAGAACTCTAGAAGGCATACGGTTTATTAGATAGGCAGCAGTTTTGACCGCTTCTCCCCAAAGGAATTTTGGCACATTCATCATAAACATGAGAGCTCGAGCAACTTCCAGTAGATGTCTATTCTTTCTCTCTGCCACCCCATTTTGTTCTGCAGTATTCACACAAGTTGTTTGATGTATAATACCATAAAAGACAAGAAATTACTAGATTTACCATTGATATATTCGGTACCATTATTGGAGCGTAATATTTTCACATTCATGTCAAACTGGTTACGCACCATATTAAAAAAATCTTTGAATGCAGGGAGAACTTCAGATTTATGCTTTAGGAGGTACAACCATGTGCACCTACTAAAACCATCAATGAATGTCACATAATATCTATCCCTTGTGAGGGCAGTTACAACTGATGGACCCCATACATCCGAATGCACCACATCAAAAGGTATCTTACTTCTCTCATTACTACTAGGATAATTGGTTCTAGTGTGTTTAGCCAGTTCACACACATCACACAAAAGCTTCTCCTTACAATAATTTTTAACTTGAGATGGAAACATGCGACCAAGGGCTTGGAATGACAGAACCCTAGTCTATAATGCATCAGTAGAAATTCATCAGTGGTCAAGCTATTCATCATACTGAGGGCATATGGAGATGGAGACGAGGCATTGGTAAGGTAGTAGAGGCCGTCATGCTCAATTCCAGTCCCAAGATTTCTTCTTGTCTTCAGATCCTGAAATGTACATGAGTGAGGGTCGAAGGATGCCTTGCAATTACGTGAGTTTGTAATTGAACTAACTGACAAGAGGTCCACTGGCAAATTAGGGACATGTAAGACTGGGCTTAAGGACAGAGATGGAGTACAATTAACGTTCCCATAACCCATTATCGGAGCTAAGGATCCATCAGCTATGCGTACCCTATCCCTTCCAGAACAAGGGGTATATGATGAAAAGTTCTTAGATGAGCCTGTCATGTGATTTGTGGCCCCTGAATCAATTATCCAAGATGTTAAAAAATTCTTCGTACCTTTCCCAAAATGAGCATCAGATGTAGCTTCAGCAGGGCCTTCTGAAGTATTTGCCATAAGTTTGCCTTTAAATTCTTCAAGTGCTTGGGCTGTTACAGCAGACCGTTCTCCCCCAAATAAAGTAAGATGAGCTCGATCTGGTCCTCTTGCATTACTACCGCCACTAGTGAATCTGTTAAATTGTTTCGGTTGCCATCCAGGAGGATAACCAACTATATCAAAACAAATCTTCTTCAAATGGCCTGGTTTTTTACAGTGGTCACACACCATCTTAGGCTTTCTCGTGTAGTCGAATCTAGTAGCATTTGCTTGCTCATTTCTTGAAGTACCAGGAGACTGAATTTGCTTAACTGAAGATAGTGCAGCTCTGCTATCAACATTTGTTTGTGAAGTTGTGATCTGATTGGCTAGCCGTGTTTCTTCCTCAAGTATACTTGAGATGGCTTGATCCAATGTAGGCCAATCTGTTGTGGCTTGTATGAGTTGGGAACGGAGATTGAACTCTGAGTTCAGACCATCAAGAAAAGTCTGAACCAACAATGGTTCAAACCACTCTCGAAGGAGGGGTACGTCCCTGGGATCATGTCTTAAATGGTCTAAAATACTCCAGGTCTCTATAGAGTTTCTTGATTTCTCCCGCAAATTCAGTCACTGTCTTCTGCTCTTGCTTGATCTGCCTCAATTCATGGAAAATCCTACTGACTTGCATCTTGTTCGATTTTCGTGAGAACTGTTTCTCAATGCTTGTCCACACCTCAGCTGCAGACTGAAACCCTTCAACTTGTTCCCTAACAGTATTCTCCATCGACCCCAACAGCCATACCATAACTCGCTTTTGATTCTGATCCCATTGCTCTTGTGTGACATCCGTTGGTTTTTTCATCGTCCTTCAAAAATTTCTGAAGTCCATGTGACTCCAGAATCAACGTGGCGTTCCGAGACCAGCTAAAAAAATCACCCGGACCAGTTAACCTGACAGGATTGGGTTCCAGGGTCTTCAAAATTTTAGAAGTACTGCTTGTCTTTGTTTGTGCCTGCTCCATCAGCTGTGAAATCATACGCTGCATACTTTCACACAATTTCTCAATACCGGAATCCCTACTGGTATCTCCCATGACCACTGAACAATTAGTGTATTTCTGGAAAAAACGAACAGCTACAATCCTTCACACAGTTCAATCCTCTCTACACCGAGTTACCACAAAGCAGGAAGATTCAATCCACCACAAGCTGCTGGACTAAAAACACTTCTACCTTATTGAGAGAAAAGGCAATACCAGCTGGTCCGTGGCAGTTCCTACTTAGTGCGGCACAGGAACACTTTAGAGTTCAGACCTGTACACCACGACGACGGCAGCGGAGCAGCACAAAGGCAACGTGGAGCGGAACAGCAGGAGGATGCCGCATGCCAGGAGGACAGCGGCACAAAGGCACTGCAGCACAGCTGGAAGATGCGGCCCCGCACGAGGACGACGGCGACCTTGGCGAAGTTTGGCTGCCACGCACAAAGGCGGACAGCTGCTTACGACCACGACGAGCACCAAACTTAATCAGATCAAATCCGGGTCCAGGACCGATTGCTCTGATACCATGTTGAATCCCTCAAAAAGAAACGAATTTTGGTGTGAATCAACTAGAGATTTGAGAGGGGATTTGAGAGAGGAGTTCACAATACAGAGAACTGGAGCAACATCATGAGCTGCCGTCCATTCCTTTCCTTATCTCTCTCTTCCTTCTTTACACTCTTGTCCTCCTGACATTTATAATTTACACATTAGTACATCATACCAAATACAAATTTACCACTAAACTCAACAGATACTTTCAAAAAGACATTCATTGAAATTTATATACGGCACTATAAGTGAAAGACAATTAATACTTCGGTGGAACCCAACATGTGGCTATGATACAATTTTTTAGGGAGGTTGTGGCTATGAAACATTATTTTTGTGGGGGTATGGCTATGCAACTCTTTCTTGTGAATTTATATACGAAACCGTAATGATACAGACAAATCTGTTATCAATTTGGTAGCAGAACCTCAAAAAAAAGGGGGTTGCATATTTAAAAAGATATAAATACCCAACTAATTTACAAAACATGCTCTGCTCCTCTCTAATAAATCTATCCCAAAAGGTAGCTAAAATCCTCTATAATTTGAACATAATTTTGGCGACAGATTAAACCAGCAAACTAAGTGAAAGAGATTGATTGGTCTGTGTCACAATACTTTGATGGAACTCTACATGTAGATATGAAGCCTTTGTTTCTCGCGGGATGTGGCCATGAAACCTTTTCCCCATGGATGTAGCTATGAAACCTTAACGGCATCAATATACATATCCGGCAATTTTATTACCGCCTTGATAGTAGAACCCAACAAGAAATGATTCGTATATCAAAAACTGTATATAAATACAGCAGCTTTACCAACACGCCTATAGTAGAACCCGGCAAGAAGGGCACATTTAAATCAAAATGCAGTAATACATGCTCTACTTCTACCCAAAAATGCATTATCTCACAGGTCCACTTCATACCTCTAAATACGTACATACAAAAACATCTAAATACATGTACATACAAAACCACCTAGATACAAAAACATACCTGAAGGAAGGGAAGCGAGGAAGACTCCGGCAAGCAACGCCAGTACAAGCAACGGGTAAAAGCCTCGCGTTCTCAGCATCGTATCCAAACAGCCCTGATCTCCTCTGCTCTCTACTCTAACAATGCAATGTACTACGAGTGTACAGGTGCATATCCCAAACTGGCTGGGGCAACCATGTATTTATACTCGCTAGTAAATGTGTATCTTTTGATATTAGATAGTATATTAATTGTACACATATCTTAGGTAAGATATTGTTTGCGCGTTAATATGATTAATGCTGGATTTGATATTTGATATGGTATTAATTGCATGCTAAACATGTTAACCGCTCACCAATGGAGAGGCTTAAGTCGTTGGATTGATCTGGTTTGATGGCCCAGATTAGTTGCATGAGCCTCGTTGGGTCTTTCTATATTGGTATATAGAATAGATATTGATTCCCGGTGTGTGGAATTACACAAGTGCACACTGACACTAGTGTAAGGGCGCCATATTATAAAGGATAGGTTTGTAATTGTTTCTTGGTGGTCTCTTCTCCTATTCATGTACATTTAATCTACTCCCTCCGTTCCTAAATATAAATAGATTTCTGGGTATTTAATGTGTATAAGTTCTTGAGTTTATTTGTAGATCTTATCCAATAAACCTTTTTACAATCAAAACATTTCAATGGGAAAACTCAAACACCTACTTGGAGTTTTTGGGTTTTGAAAATTTAAAGAATGAAAATGAAGTGAGAACAATGTAAAATCATGGTGTCATGATATGGTCTCTAGAGACAGATATAGAGATATAGAAGAGATTAGGCAGAGAAGATGTTTGCCAGTATGCGTAATTTATTCCATACTATTTTTTATTCTCTTTATTACAAGCATATTATTATGTTAGTAAACGTGCATCAATTAATCTCTAGTGTCCACCGAATCCATACGAGTTCGTGTGGTTGGCCGCCGCCAATGTTGCTCCTGCGAAATTGATGGGGTACACCGGCGTTTTGTTGGGGTAGAAGAGCCCAAAGTGCCTTTCTGTCTCAGCCCCGGGCTTCTGGTTCTCGTTGAACATGGCAAACACGTATGCCTCCATGGGTCCAGGCTTCTTGGGCGTGCCGTGTGCCACGTGGTTGATGAGGCCCTGGTTGTACGCCCGCGCGTTCTCCGGCGTCGCAGCGAGGCCGCCGGCGGACGGCCACCCGCTCTCCGACACCACCACCCTCACGCCCGGCGCCCCGGCCTTCTCCAGCGCGAAGTACATGGCGTCGACCATGGCGTTGAAGAGGTTGGTGTAGACGAGCCCGGTGCCGGCGTCCCTCACGGGTGTCGCGCCCGGCTGGAACGTCGCGTAGTCGAGCTTGATGTCCCTCGGGTTGCTGCTGTAGGCAAAGTACGGGTACACGTTGGCGAGCAGCGGCGCGCTGGTGCTGGCCAGGTGCCGGGCGATGTCGACCGTGTAGGGCTGAGCGAACACGGCGGCGGAGGGTGGGTAGGAGTTGGTGAGCACGTCGAACCTCACCGCCGTGGACACCTTGATGGCGCCGCCGAGGCCGGCCGCCGCCAGGGCCTTGTTGAGGTTCCGCATGGCCGCCAGGATGTACTGCGCGGCGCCGCCCGTGACCTCGTTGCCGACCGCGATGTACCGGATGGTCACCCCGGCGCTGTGGTAGGGCTTTACGTGGGCCTGCACCCAGGAGGTGGCGGCGGACAGACTGCCGGCAAGGACGGCGACGTCGTTATTGGTGGTGCCGAGCATGAGGCTGATCCCGGAGCCACGGAGCGCGTCGAGCGCCTGGAGCTGGACGGAGTAGATACGCATGTTGGTGATGCCCTTGGACCTGTAGAGCTGCACCGCTTCCCTCGGCGGTGGGAGGTTGTTTGCGATGATGCCGTAGCACACGCCAATGGATTGCACGCCTGCACCGTATAATAATTTATCAGTTTGTCTAATTCACATCTAGATGTTTTTTAATGATGTCACATCTAACCTCCTAAAAATAACTACACAGCAACAAGAAATAAAAAAAAAAGCTAGGACAAAAAAAATAGACCACAAACATAGTGCTTATCAGCTTAGATGTGACATAACTATGTCACATCTAGATGTGTCCTAAACAGACCTATAATTTATTAAGAAGAATTAATATCCAGATATAAAAATGGCTAAAATCTACTGTACTTTAAACATAATATTGACCACAATAAACCAGCAAACTAAGTGAAAGGCATATGTTGGTTGATGTCACAATACTTTCGATGGAACTCTTCGTGTGGATATGAAACCATTGTTTTTCGCGGGATGTGGCTATGAAACCTTTTTCCCGTGGATATAGTTATGAAACCTTAACGGTATCAATATACATATCCAACAATTGTATTATCGGTTTGTCTAATTCACATCTAGAAGTTTTCTAAGGATGTCACATCTAAGCTCCCACAAATAACGCAGCAACAAGGAACAGAAAAAAAAGCTGGGACAAAAAAAATAGACCACAAACATAGTGAATATCAGGTTAGATGTGACATAACTATGTCACATCTAGATGAGTCCTAAACAGACTCTTGTATTATTGCTTTGATAGTAGAACCCGACAAGAATGTATGGGTCATATATTAAAAACAGTACAAACATACAACTGCTTTACAAACACGCTCTACTTTATAGAAGACAAAATATAGTAGAACCCGGCAAGAAGAGGTCATTTAAATCAAAATTCAGTAATACATACTTACAGAAACATCTAAATACAGATACATACAAAACCACATATATACAAAGACATACCTGAATGAAGGGAAGCGAGGAAAACTCCTGCAAGCAAAGCCACCGCAAACACCGAAGAAAAGCCTCGCATGTTCCGCATTGTATTTGACAGCCCCGATTTACTTTGTTCTCTACTCTAACAATGCAATGTACTATTGGTGCATATCACAAACGGCTTGGGCAACCATGTATTTATACTCACTACTAAATGCCCGCGTGCGATGCACCTAATATTAGGCAGTATATTAATTGCATACATATCTTAGGTAGGATATTATTTGATATACGCTGGAGCTAATATTTGATATGGTATTAATGCACGCTAAATATTTTAAGCGCTCACAATTGAAGCAACTTGAGTCGTTGAATTGGCCTGGTTTGATGGCCGACATTAGTTGAATCTGCCCCTTTAAACTTTTTATATTGGTATATAGATATAGATAGATATATAGATATAGATATAGATATAGATTCTCGATGTGTGAAATTACAAAAGTGCACACTAACACTAGTGCAAGGGCACCATATTTTAAAGGTCAGATTTGTAATTGCTTCTTGGCACAATCTCCTCTCCTATTCTGCTGCCACCGCATCTATACAATGTCAACATATTTGCTCATCCATCATAGTCAAACCCTCTTCTCTGGCATATAAATGTAGTGAAAATATATTTTCACGATTGGATTTGTGAGCGTTTCTTGGCGGGCTCTTCCCCCATTCATGTACACTTGATCAACCTATCTTCCTGGCGGCATGACCGTTCTACATTAATGGAACAAAAAAGACAAATGGTTGCACTACATTCATATACGCCCCTGGGTTAATGTTGACATATTTGTTCTTTGATCATAGTCATATCTCTTCTTTAGAATATAAACGTAATGAAAACATATGTTGCAAATTTTGAAACTGACAGCTCAGTAGAACATTGAATACAACCATTATTTGGGCACTACCAATGCACTACTATATCTTAAGCTATATCATATACATAATTTGTGTGTTTTGATACCAATGGACTATATCTTAGATTTGTATCTAAAAGTACCCTCATTTAATATGTTTGTGAGAGAAAAGCATTAGTTTCCTTGGTTTTGGTGCTAAGAGACATCTCTAGATTAAGATAAAATAGTACTTTCTTTCCTCATTAAACATGGTGCCATATCAGATTTGTACCTATGAGGCATGCTTTAGATATATATAGTACACCTTGGATCATTGTGGCTATCCTTAGGGGTCTCCCAATGCATAATTTCTTAGCAAATTATCATAGGAGCTATAAGAGTTAAAGAGACAACTACCATAATACATTTTTCTTAGAGGTTGTATATAAATTTAATAATTTGAGGCTCATGCATACATGTGATTGAGCTAGAAATAATTTTGTTGCCTATGGCCACGTGCAAGGGTTGTATCTTAGCCAATATACAACCTTCTTCTCTCTCTTCATTAACTATTATGCCATATCACCAAAAATACATAAGAAATTGTACTAGTAATTAAGAAACTTGCATTGAAAGAGCCCTTACCCCTTCCATTCGGGTGGGTTGGGTCCTATGCAGTGCAATGCGACCAAGACGACTTTAGTGTGGTGATTAATATCAACGAAATCGGTGTGTTAATTTCCGCGGATTGCATGCACCGGGCAAGGCTTTTTCGTGGGGTGAAAGAGGGAGGTTAATTCCGCAAGGATTGCATGCACTGGTAAGCCTTTTTTGTGGATGAGGAATACGGGAGTTTAATTGCAGAGGTTAATGTGCTAATTACACTTGGCCAATGTTTTCACCATGTTGGTGCCTAGAAAATCCCTTGTAGCATATCTGTCTAATTCCCACCTATCGGGACATATTATTTGTCCAGTTTGGTGCAGGTGTGATAACCCACAAGTATAGGGGATTGCAACAGTTTTCGAGGGTAGAGTATTCAACCCAAATTTATTGATTCAACACAAGGGGAGCCAAAGAATATTCTCAAGTATTAGCAGCTGAGTTGTCGATTCAACCACACCTGGAAACTTAATATCTGCAGCAAATTGTTTTGTAGCAAAGTAATATGATAGTATTGGTAACGGTAGCGAAAGGTCACGATAGCAAAAAGTAATATTTTTGGTGTTCTGTAGTGATGGTAACAATAGCAACGGAAAAGTAAATAAGCGAAGAACAATATACGGAAAGCTCGTAGGCAATGGATCGGTGATAGAGAGTTATGCCGGATGTGGTTCATCACATAACAGTCATAACCTAGGGTGACACAGAACTAGCTCCAATTCATCAATGTAATGTAGGCATGTATTCTGAATATAGGCATACGTGCTTATGGAAAAGAACTTGCATGACATCCTTTGTCCTACCCTTCCGTGGCAGCGGGGTCCTATTGGAAACTAAGGGATATTAAGGCCTCCTTTTAATAGAGTATCGGAACAAAGCATTAACACATAGTGAATACATGAACTCCTCAAACTACGGTCATCACCGGGAGTGGTCCCGATTATTGTCACTTCGGGGTTGCCGGATCATAACACATAGTAGGTGACTATAGACTTGCAAAATAGGATCAAGAACTCACATATATTCATGAAAACATAATAGGTTCAGATCTAAAATCAAGGCACTCGGGCCCTAGTGACAAGCATTAAGCATAGCAAAGTCATAGCAACATCAATCTCAGAACATAGTGGATACAGGGATCAAACCCTAACAAAACTAACTCGATTACATGATAAATCTCATCCATCCCATCACCGTCCAGCAAGCCTACGATGGAATTACTCACGCACGGCGGTGAGCATCATGGAATTGGTGATGGAGGATGGTTGATGATGACGCTGGCGGCGGATTCCCCTCTCCGGAGCCCCGAACGGACTCCAGATCAGCCCTCCCGAGAGAGTTTAGGGCTTGGCGGCGGCTCCGTATTGTAAAACACGATGAATCCTTCTCCCTGATTTTTTTTCTCCCCGAATGTGAATATATGGAGTTGGAGTTGAGGTCGATGGAGCTCCAGGGGGCCCATGAGGCAGGGGGGCGCGCCCCCACCCTCGTGGCTAGGGTGTGGGCCCCCTGGCCTTGATTCTTTGCTAGTATTTTTTTATTATTTCCAAAAATAATCTCCGTGGAGTTTCAGGTCATTCCGAGAACTTTTGTTTCTGCACATAAATAACACCATGGCAATTCTGCTGAAAATAGCGTCAGTCCAGGTTAGTTCCACTGAAATCATGCAAGTTAGAGTCCAAAACAAGGGCAAAAGTGTTTGGAAAAGTAGATACGATGAAGACGTATCAACTCCCCCAAGCTTAAACCTTTGCTTGTCCTCAAGCAATTCAGTTGATAAACTGAAAGTGATAAAAAAACTTTTACAAACTCTGTTTGCTCTTGTTGTAAATATGTAAAGCCAGCATTCAAGTTTTCAGCCAAGATTACGAACTAACCATATTCACAATAACTCTTAGGTCTCATGTTTACTCATATCAATAGCATAATCAACTAGCAAGCAATAATAATATATCTCGGATGACAACACTTTCTCAAAACAATCATAATATGATATAACAAGATGGTATCTCGCTAGCCCTTTTTGAGGCCGCAAAACATAAATGCAGAGCACCTTCAAAGATCAAGGACTGACTAGACATTGTAATTCATGGTAAAAGAGATCCAGTCAAGTCATACTCAATGTAAACTAACAGTAATGAATGCAAATGACAGCGGTGCTCTCCAACTGGTGCTTTTTAATAAGAGCATGATGACTCAACGTAAAAATAAACAGATAGGCCCTTCACAGAGGTAAGTAGGGATTTGTAGAGGTGCCAGAGCTCGATTTTGAAATAGAGATGAATAATATTTTGAGCGGTATACTTTTATTGTCAATATAACAACCAAGAGATGGCGATATCTTCCATGCTACACACATTATAGGCGGTTCCCAAACAGAATGGTAAAGTTTATACTCCCCCTCCACCAACAAGCATCAATCCATGGCTTGCTCAAAACAACGAGTGCCTCCAACTAACAATAGTCCCTGGGGAGTTTTGTTTGCAATTATTTTGATTTGATTTGCATAAAGCATGGGACTGGACATCCCGGTGACCAGCCATTTTCTCGTGAGTGAGGAGCGGAGTCCACTCCTCTTGAGAATAACCCGCCTAACATGGAAGATACGGACAACCCTAGTTGGTACATGAGCTATTCGAGCATACAAAACAGAATGTTTATTTGAAGGTTTAGCGTTTGGAACATACAAATTTACTTGGAACGACAGGTAGATACCATATATAGATAGGTATGGTGGACTCATATGGAACAACTTTGGGGTTTATGGGATTGGATGCACAAGCAGCATTCCCACTTAGTACAGGTGAAGGCTAGAAAAAGATTGGGAAGCGACCAGCTAGAGAGCGACAACAGTCATGAACATGCATTAAAATTAATCAACACTGAATGCAAGTATGAGTAGGATATAATGCACCATGAACATAAATATCGTAGAGGCTATGTTGATTTTGTTTCAACTAAATGCGTGAACATGTGCCAAGTCAAGCCACTCGAATCATTCAAAAGAGGATACCACCCTATCATACCACATCACAACCATTTTAATAGCATGTTGACACGCAAGGTAAACCATTATAAGCTCCTAGCTAATTAAGCATGGCATAAACAACTATAATCTTTAATTGTCATTGCAAACATGTTTATTCATAATAGGCTGAATCAGGAACGATGAACTAATCATATTTACAAAAACAAGAGAGGTCGAGTTCATACCGGTTTCTCCCATCTCAATTAGCCCATCATATATCGTCATAATTGCCTTTCACTTGCACGACCAAATGATGTGAATAATAATAACAGTGCACGTGCATTGGACTAAGCTGGAATCTGCAAGCATTCAATAAACAGGAGAAGACAAGGCAATATGGGCTCCTTTGTCTGATCAACAATAATGCATATAAGAGCCACTTTAACAGTTTAATTATGGTCTTCTCATATCAACCCCCAAAGAAAAGAAAAGCTCCCAACAAGCAAAAAAAGAACAGGAAATCTTTTTGGGTTTTCTTTTTAATTACTACTACATGCATAGAATTAAAGCTAGCTAAAAGCTACAACTAATTTTTTTGGTTTTTCTTAAGGTTTATCAAACACACAAGAAGAAAGCATAAAAAGGAAATAAACTAGTATGGATGATATAATGAAAAAGTATGAGCACCGACAACTAGCAATGATTGTGTGAACATGAATGTAATGTCGGTGGGAAATACGTACTCCCCCAAGCTTAGGCTTTTGGCCTAAGTTGGTCTAATGCCACGGATGGCCTGGCGGATATCCAAAGTTGTAACTAGGGTCGTACTGTGATGCATAGTCAGATTGCCACTGGCTGGCAATCACCTCCGGATCCCACTGGTAATCAGACTGTCGTGGAGGCTCAAACTGTAGTTCCGGCTCTGGCTCTGCAGCTGATGTAGGGTTCCGGTAGGCGTGAATGGCCTCAAACGGAACAAGGTACTTGCTGTTCGCGTTGGTCGCGTAGGAAATCGGTGAGGCCTGCATTCTCCGTGGTGCGAGGCGGATTATATTTGGGCCTCTCTGCTTCTTCATTTTTCTTTTCCTTAGAGCTTCGGCTCGATGAGCCCCTCAAAAATCTCTTCATTATTTTCTGAAAAATTCTGAAATTTTTAGTAACTTCAAATAAAAGTGAACTAGGATCAACAAAATTGATAGCAACTACTCCTACAAGTGCCTAGGACCTATATCATGCATTAGAATTACTTGGAACCATATAAATTTGACATCCAAGCTCAAGAACATGGTCACCTAGGCATCACAAATTTGCAATGAATAAAGTACTAGAACAAAAACTAATTGGACCAATGGAGGAGTCACATACCAAGGAACAATCCCCCAAAGCAGTTTTGTGAGAGGTGCTTTGAGCAAGGAGATCGAAAATCGCAACAAAATGAGCTAGAACTCGTGCTTGATCTGGATGGTGATTTTTTTGGGAGGAAGAAGAAGTGTGTGGGTGCAGGAATAAGTGGAGGGGAGCCACCGTGGGCCCACGAGGTAGGGAGCGCGCCTAGGGGGTGGGGGCGCCATGGACCCTCGTGGCCAGGTGCTTGCTCCCCCTGCTGTGTTCTCAGTGCCAGATATTCTCAAATATTTCAGAAAAAAATCATATTTAAATTTCAGGGCATTTGGAGAACTTTTATTTTCGGGGTATTTTTATATTGCACGGATAATCAGAAAACAGACAGAAATTACTATTTTTGCTTTATTTAATATAAATAGCAAAAAGTAAAAAAAGAGAGACAGAAGGTTGTGCTTTCTAACTTCATCCATCTAATGCTCACCAAAAGGAATCCACTAACAAGGTTGATCAAGTCTTGTTAACAAACTCATTTCAAGTAACATGAAACCGGAGAAATTTCGAATGACACTATGTAACCTCAACAGGGATATGTACATCCCCAACAATAAGAATATCATATTTCTTCTTGATAGTAGGAAGAGGAAATTTAAAACCTCCAAAAATAATCAATGAAATTTTTCCAATAGAATTGATACTGTGGACTTGAGGTTGTTTCCTCGGAAAGTGTACCGTATGCTCATTACCATTAACATGAAAAGTGACATTGTCTTTGTTGCAATCAATAACAGCCCCTGCAGTATTCAAAAAGGGTCTTCCAAGAATAATAGACATACTATCGTCCTCGGGAATATCAAGAATAACAAAGTCCGTTAAAATAGTAACGTTTGCAACCACAACAGGCACATCCTCACAAATACCGACAGGTATAGCAGTTGATTTATCAGCCATTTGCAAAGATATTTCAGTAGGTGTCAACTTATTCAAATCAAGTATATGATATAAAGAGAGAGGCATAACACTAACACCGGCTCCAAGATCACATAAAGCAGTTTTAATATAGTTTCTTTTAATGGAGCATGGTATAGTCGGTACTCCGGGATCTCCTAGTTTCTTAGGTATTCCACCTTTAAAAGTATAATTAACAAGAATGGTGGAAATTTCAGCTTCCGGTATCTTTCTTTTATTTGTAACAATTTCTTTCATATACTTAGCATAAGGATTCATTTTGAGCATATCAGTTAATCGCATACGCAAAAAGATAGGTCTAATCATTTCAGCAAAGCGCTCAAAATCCTCATCATCCTTTTTCTTGGATGGTTTGGGAGGAAAAGGCATGGGTTTCTGAACCCATAGTTCTCTTTCTTTATCGTGCTTCCTAGCAACAAAGTCTTTCTTATCATAACGTTGATTCTTTGATTGTGGGTTATCAAGATCAACAGCAAGTTCAATTTCTATATCATTATCATTACTAGGTTGAGCATCAACATGAACATCATCATTAACATTATCACTAGTTTCATGTTCATTACCAGATTGTGTTTCAACATCAGAAATAGAAATATCATTTGGATTCTCAGGTGTGTCAATAACAGGTTCACTAGAAGCATGTAAAGTCCTATCATTTTTATTTTTCTTCCTCTTAGAAGGACTAGGTGCATCTATATTATTTCTCTGAGAATCTTGCTCAATTCTCATAGGATGGCCCTCAGGATACAAAGGTTCCTGAGTCATTTTACCAGTTCTAGTAGCCACTCTAACAACATAGTCATTATTCTTACTATTCAATTCAGTGAGCAAATCATTTTGAGCTTTAAGTACTTGTTCTACTTGAGTGGTGACCATAGAAGCATATTTACTAATGAGTTTAAGTTCACCTTTAACTCTAGACATATAATCACCCAAGTGTTCAATCATATAAGCATTTTGTTTCAATTGTCTACCAAAATAAGCATTGAAGTCTGCTTTCTTAACCATAAAGTTATCAAACTCATCCAAACATTGGCTAGCAAACTTAGTAGGAGGGATTTCAGCTTTATCATATCTATAGAGAGAATTTACCTTTACTACCTGTGTCAGGTTATCAAGACCATGTGTTTCTTCAATAGGTGATGGATTTAGACCATATATTTCTTCAACAGGCGGTAAATTAAGACCATGTATTTCTTCGATAGGAGGTAAATTCTTAACATCCTCAGCTTTAATACCCTTTTCTTTCATGGATTTCTTTGCCTCTTGCGTATCTTCAGGACTGAGAAATAGAACACCCTTTTTCTTCGGAGTTGGTTTAGGAATAGGCTCAGGAGCTGGCTCAGGAAGTGTCCAATTATTTTCATTTGTCAACATATTATTCAATAGAATTTCAGCTTCATCCGGTGTTCTTTCCCCGAAAACAGAACCAGCACAACTATCCAGGTAATCTCTGGAAGCATCGGTTAGTCCATTATAAAAGATATCAAGTATTTCATTTTTCTTAAGAGGATGATCAGGCAAAGCATTAAGTAATTGGAGAAGCCTCCCCCAAGCTTGTGGGAGACTCTCTTCTTCAATTTGCATAAAATTATATATATCCCTTAAGGCAGCTTGTTTCTTATGAGTAGGGAAATATTTAGTAGAGAAGTAATAAATCATATCCTGTGGACTACGCACACAACCAGGATCAAGAGAATTAAACCATATCTTAGCATCACCCTTTAATGAGAACGGAAATATTTGAAGGATATAAAAGTAGCGAGTTCTCTCATCATTAGTGAATAGGGTGGATATATCATTTAATTTAGTAAGATGTGCCACCACAGTTTCAGATTCATAGCCATAAAAAGGATCAGTTTCAACCAAAGTAATTATATCAGGATCAATTGAGAATTCATAATCCTTATCAGTAACAAAGATAGGTGAAGTAGCATAAGCAGGATCATATTTCATTCTAGCATTCAGAGTTTTTTGTTTAAGCTTAGCTAATAATTTCTTAAGATCACTTCTATCATTGCAAGCAAGAAAGTCTATTTCAGTTTCTTCATCCATAACATAGCCCTCGGGCACAACAGGTAATTCATATTTATTAGGAGAGCCTTCATTATCACTTTCATCAATAATATCAGTTTCAATAATTTCATTCTCTCTAGCCCTAGCAAGTTATTCATCAAGAAATTCACCAAGTGGCACAGTAGTATCAAGCATAGAAGTAGTTTCATCATAAGTATCATGCATAGCAGAAGTGGCATCATCAATAATATGCGACATATCAGAATTAATAGCAGAAGCAGGTCTAGGTGTCGCAAGCTTACTCAAAACAGAAGGTGAATCAAATGCAGAGCTAGATGGCAGTTCCTTATCTCCCCTTGTAGTTGAGGGATAAATCTTGGTTTTTCGATCTCTCAAGTTCTTCATAATGATAAGCAGATATAAATCCCAAGTGACTCAAAGAATAGAGCTATGTTCCCCGGCAACGGTGCCAAAAAATAGTCTTGATAACCCACAAGTATAGGGGATCGCAACCGTTTTCGAGGGTAGAGTATTCAACCCAAATTTATTGATTTGACACAAGGGGAGACAAAGAATATTCTCAAGTATTAGCAGCTGAGTTGTCAATTCAACCACACCTGGAAACTTAATATCTGCAGCAAAGTGTTTAGTAGCAAAGTAATATGATAGTAGTGGTAACGGTAGCGAAAGGTAATGATAGCAAAAGTAATATTTTTGGTGTTTTGTAGTGATGGTAACAATAGCAACGGAAAAGTAAATAAGCGAAGAACAATATATGGAAAGCTCATAGGCAATGGATCGGTGATAGTGAATTATGCCGGATGCGGTTCATCATGTAACAGTCATAACCTAGGGTGACACAGAACTAGCTCCAATTCATCAATGTAATGTAGGCATGTATTCCGAATATAGTCATACGTGCTTATGGAAAAGAACTTGCATGACATCTTTTGTCCTACCCTCCCGTGGCAGCGGGGTCCTATTGGAAACTAAGGGATATTAAGGCCTCCTTTTAATAGAGTGCCGGAACAAAGCATTAACACATAGTGAATACATGAACTCCTCAAACTACGGTCATTACCGGGAGTGGTCCCGATTATTGTCACTTCGGGGTTGTCGGATCATAACACATAGTAGGTGACTATAGACTTGCAAAATAGGATCAAGAACTCCCATATATTCATGAAAATATAATAGGTTCAGATTTGAAATCATGGCACTCGGTCCCTAGTGACAAGCATTAAGCATAGCAAAGTCATAGCAACATCAATCTTAGAATATAGTGGATACTAGGGATCAAACTCTAACAAAACTAGCTCGATTACATGATAAATCTCATCCAACCCATCACCGTCTAGCAAGCCTATGATAGAATTACTCACGCACGGCGGTGAGCATCATGAAATTGGTGATGGAGGATGGTTGATGATGATGACGGCGATGGATTCCCCTCTCCGGAGCCCTGAACGGACTCCAGATTAGCCCTCCCGAGAGAGTTTAGGCTTGCCGAAGGCTCCGTATCGTAAAACGCGATGAATCCTTCTCCCTGATTTTTTCTCCTTGAAAGTGAATATATGGAGTTGGAGTTGAGGTCGGTGGAGCTCCAGGGGGCCCACGAGGTAGGGGGCGCGCCCAGGGGGGTAGGCGCGCCCCCACCCTTGTGGCTAGGGTGTGGGCCCCTGGCCTTGATTCTTTGCCAGTATTTTTATTATTTCTAAAATAATCTCCGTGGAGTTTCAGGTCATCCCGAGAACTTTTTTTCTGCACATAAATAACACCATGACTACTCTGCTGAGAACAACGTCAGTCTGGGTTAGTTCCATTCAAATCATGCAAGTTAGAGTCCAAAACAAGGGCAAAAGTGTTTGGAAAAGTAGATACGACGGAGACGTATCAAGGTGCTAAATGGCTTTATAGATCGACTATTAGCTGAATGACAATGTCATCACTCATCGGTCACCACATGCCAGGCACGTTCACCCATGCTTTGAATACGTATACATTCTATTCTTGTTGGTTAGCAACTAGTTAATGTACGCCCTCGTTCGTTGGCTCACCGCAGTAGGACTTCCTAGTCATCGTTCCAATAGTGTGGGTGCCCTATTGTGGTTCCATTAATGCATCTCTGCCCTAATATCTTGCTTGGTTTAGAGGCGTCGATTCCCTCTTTGATGATTTTCCGAGGAAATTACAATTCGTCAAAGGAGAACTTCTTCAGTTGGCTCCTCTCTCAGTCTCCCATCTAGGCATCTCTCTCTTCGTGGAAGAGGCCCCTCGTGGCTAAGGTGATCTGCACGTCTATAGTGTGAACTCTAAGTCAGTCAACCACGTCATATTTCTTTGTCGTTTCGCTCTCTAGTTTGGGTGAAGGCTAGTGGGAGATTCCCCAAGAATGCTAATGTTCATCTCTTCCATGCCTACAATTCGCCGCCCTATGAAAGCACCGCGGTGACATGTCCTCCAAATTGTTGGAGACGTTGCTCCCCTTATTGATGGGACTATCAGGATGTTTCGAAACTTCGACGTGCTCACAACCCCCGCCTATTATCAATGTGTTGTGATGTGAGTCTCACTCGCCTCAGCGTTGACCCAATCTTTTTGCCACTTTGTTTTTTGACATACCATTGCTTATATTATTAGTATGTTGGCACCGAAAAAATCCCAAATAACCTGCCAACCTAGGGCATAAAAAGCTTCCCTAAAAGTTGAAATAATAACCATAAGCTTGACAAGTGTGCAACAACCCAACAAATAACATGTGTCTCTTGATATGCCTTCAATTGGAGGGAGAGAGCGTTGCAAAAACACTCCAGGAATGATCCATGTGTCATCATCGCCTGCTAACAAGTTTCTTCACACCGGTGAGTCCAGACAAAGAAGAAGATAATGCAAAGAACAAGGAGCGAACAACATGCACCATCTTCAAATCACCTTGCTCGATCTCAAAAGCACGAGGACTCAAAGTTTGAAGAAGAAACTGGCAGAAAATGCAAGGAGTTTAGGAGAATAAAAACAATGAAAATATATCTCGATATGTTAGCAAAGAACCATACTTTAAATCCCAATAGCATGCTACCAGGGGTGGAAAAAGGCTAGATACAACGAAAATAGGACAATAGGGGAGGTTATTTTCATGGGAACATCTAGGACTAGACAATGCAAAGTCGACACATAGAAGGATTGTGGCGGTGACTGAGCAGAGGGAGATGATAAGAAAAGCTTGACGGAGCCTCAAATCTAACGAGGGGCACCCAAGGTGAGCTATGCTACTACTAGGCTATACTGCCACTAGTAGAAAACAGGGCTTTGGTCCAGGCCGGGTCAGCCCATTAGTCCCGGTTCAGTCCAGAACCGGGACCAATGTGGGCATTGGTCCCGGTTCGTGAGCCAAGGGGGCCGGCCGGGCCACGTGGGCCATTGGTCCCGGTTCATCTGGACCTTTTGGTCCCGGTTGGTGGGATGAACCGGGACCAATGGGCCTCGCTCCTGGCCCACCACCATTGGTCCCGGTTGGTGGCTTGAACCGGGACCAAAGGCTCTCCTTTAGTCCCGGTTCATGCCACCAACCGGGACCAATGAGGTGCCTATATATACCCCTCGCCCGCGAGCAGAGCACCCCAGTGCTCTGTTTTTCTCTAGCCGAGGGGGAGAGGGCTTGGTGGTGCTCTAGCTCACCTCCTATGCACACAAGGTGTTCGATGGAATGCCCGAGCCACACTACTTAAGCTTTCTCCTCTCCAAGCTCGACCTCCAAGCTCCATTTTCCATAATATTTGTCTAGGTTTAGCGGTCCGTCACGCCCCGTCCCCGTCTTCACCGCCGTCGATCACCCGTGCCGAGCTCATCGCCGGCACCACCGTGGTGAGCCTCTTGTTCTTATCTTCTTTCTGAAAGGAAAAATATTCTTACTTGTATGTTTACATAGATACTTGTATTATTTTCTTACTTTTATTATTGCATCTTATATAGTGCGATGGTTTTGGTATCCGCCCCCGTCGGCTCTCGTCCTGTCTATGATTCGGATGTGGTATATATATTATCTTTATAACTATTGGTTCATTTATTGTTTATGAAAATTATGCCGACCAACGTGACATAGATTTTATTTATGTAGGATGTATGTGAATCGGAAATGCCAATCGACCCTATTGTTGAGAGGTTAAATTTAGTTGAAGAAGAAAACAATTTGTTGAAGGAAAAAAAATTGAGGAGGAGAAGATGATATTGGAGTTGCATGTTGCGGATGTCGTCGATGATCACAAGATCAAGATGGATGCAATGCGCTTGAAGATTAGAAAGATTAGAAAATATGCCATTCATACCGAGGCTTGGTATCATTATGCCGTTGGATCAATTGTTACCTTGGTTGCGATTATGATCGCATTTGTTTTCGCATTGAAATGTTTTACATAGTTTCAATGTATGGTTTAATTAATTAGATGCTCTGGAGAGCTATATGTTGTTAGATGAGAACTATGTATGCACTTTGGTTTTAATGTGATGATGAACTTCTATTAATTTGGACACTTAATTATATATAATGCACACAGATGAACCGGCAATGGATGTACGGTGACAGACACACCCGCGAGTACATTAAGGGCGTGCATGAGTTTCTCGATGCGGCTGAGGCAAACAAGCAGAATGGTTTTATGTGTTGTCCATGCACTGAATGTGGGAATACGAGGTCTTACTCTAACCGGAAAATCCTTCACTCCCACCTGCTTTACAAGGGTTTGATGCCACACTATAATGTTTGGACGAGGCACGGAGAAATAGGGGTTATGATGGAAGACGGCGAAGAAGAAGAGTACGACGACAACTATGTGCCCCTGAATACGGTGATGCTGCAACGGGGGGAACTGGTGAAGATCAAGAGGAACCAGACAATGTGCCCAATGATGCTGCAACGGGTGAAGCTGCTGAAGATCAAGAGGAACCAGACGATGTGTCCGATGATGATGATCTCCGCCGGGTCATTGTCGATGCAAGGACGCAATGCGAAAGTCAAAAGGAGAAGCTGAAGTTCGATCGCATGTTAGAGGATCACAAAAAAGGGTTATACCCCAATTGTGAAGATGGCAACACAAAGCTCGGTACCATACTGGAATTGCTGCAGTGGAAGGCAGAGAATGATGTGGATGACAATGGATTTGAGAAGCTACTGAAAATATTGAAGAAGAAGCTTCCAAAGGATAACGAATTGCCCGACAGTACATACGCAGCAAAGAAGGTCGTATGCCCTCTAGGATTGGAGGTGGAGAAGATACATGCATGCCCTAATGACTGCATCCTCTACTGCGGTGCATACAAGGATCTGAACGCATGCCCGGTATGCGGTGCATTGTGGTATAAGATCAGACGAGATGACCCTGGTGATGTTGACGGCAAGCCCCCCAGGAAGAGGGTTCCTGCGAAGGTGATGTGGTATGCTCCTATAATACCATGGTTGAAACGTCTGTTCAGAAACGAAGAGCATGCCAAGTTGATGCGATGGCACAGTGAGAACCGAAAGAAAGATGGGAAGTTGAGAGCACCCGCTGACGGGTCGTAGTGGAGAAAACTCGAGAGAAAGTATTGGGATGAGTTTGCAAAAGACCCAAGGAATGTATGGTTTGCTTTAAGCGCAGATGGCATTAATCCTTTCGGGGAGCAGAGCAGCAATCACAGCACCTGACCCGTGACTCTATGTATGTATAACCTTCCTCCTTGGATGTGCATGAAGCGAAAGTTCATTATGATGCCAGTTCTCATCCAAGGCCCTAAGCAACCCGGCAACGAAATTGATGTGTACCTAAGGCCATTAGTTGAAGAACTTTTACAGCTGCGGAATGGAAACGGTGTACGTACGTGGGATGAGCACAGACAGGAGGAATTTAACCTGAAGGCGTTGCTGTTCGTGACCATCAACGATTGGCCCGCTCTCAGTAACCTTTCAGGACAGACAAACAAAGGATACCACGCATGCACGCACTGTTTAGATGACACTGAAAGTATATACCTGGACAAATGCAGGAAGAATGTGTACCTGGGCCATCGTCGATTTCTTCCGACCAACCATCAATGTCGAAAGAAAGGCAAGCATTTCAAAGGCGAGGCAGATCACCGGAAGAAGCCCGCCATGCGCACCGGTGATCACGTGCTTGCTATGGTCAATGATTTACACTACGTAATCTTTGGAAAGGGTCTCGGTGGACTAGCTGTTCCGATTGACGCTGAGGGACACGCACCCATGTGGAAGAAGAAATCTATATTTTGGGACCTACCCTACTGGAAAGACCTAGAGGTCCGCTCCTCAATCGACGTGATGCACGCGACGAAGAACCTTTGCGTGAACCTGCTAGGCTTCTTGGGCGTGTATGGGAAGACAAAAGATACACCTGAGGCACGGGAGGACCTGCAACGTTTGCACGAAAAAGACGGCATGCCTCCGAAGCAGTATAAAGGTCCTGCCAGCTACGCTCTTACGAAAGAAGAGAAATAAATCTTCTTTGAATGCCTGCTCAGTATGAAGGTCACGACTGGCTTCTCGTCGAATATAAAGGGAATAATAAATATGCCAGAGAAAAATTTTCAGAACCTAAAGTCTCATGACTGCCACGTGATTATGACGCAACTGCTTCCGGTTGCATTGAGGGGGCTTCTACCGGAAAACGGCCGATTAGCCATTGTGAAGCTATGTGCATTCCTCAATGCAATCTCTCAGAAGGTGATCGACCCAGAAATCGTACCAAGGCTAAGGAGTGATGTGGCGCAATGTCTTGTCAGTTTCGAGCTGGTGTTCCCACCATCCTTCTTCAATATCATGACGCACGTCCTAGTTCATCTAGTCGACGAGATTGTCATCCTGGGGCCTGTATTTCTACACAATATGTTCCCCTTTGAGAGGTTCATGGGAGTCCTAAAGAATATGTCCGTAACCGCGCTAGGCCAGAAGGAAGCATCTCCATGGGCCATCAAGCAGAGGATGTTATCGGGTTTTGTGTTGACTTCATTCCTGGCCTTAAGAAGATTGGTCTCCCTAAATCGCGGTATGAGGGGAGACTGACTGGAAAAGGCACTCTTGGAAGAGACTCAATAATATGCAGGGACGGATATTCTTGGTCTCAAGCAAACTACATAGTTCTACAGAACTCTACCTTGGTGACCCCGTATGTCGATGAACACAAGAACAGTCTATGCTCCAAACACCCGGAGCAGTGCGACGACTGGATTACATGTGAACACATCAGGACTTTCAGCAGTTGGTTGGAAACACGTTTCAGAGGTGACAACACTATTTGTGATGAGTTGTACTTGTTATCCAGGGGACCATCTTTGACTATATTGACTTACAAAGGATACGAGATAAATGGGAATACATTTTACACGATCGCCCAAGATCAAAAGAGCACCAACCAAAACAGCGGTGTCCGCTTTGATGCAGCAACCGAGAGCGGAAAGGACACATATTATGGTTACATAGTGGACATATGGGAACTTGACTACGGACCTGATTTTAAGGTCCCTTTGTTTAAGTGCAAATGGGTCAATCTGTTAGGCGGCGGGGTACAGGTAGACCCATAGTACGGAATGACAACAGTGGATCTGAAAAATCTTGGGTACACCGACGAACCGTTTGTCCTAGCCAATGATGTGGCACAGGTTATCTATGTGAAGGACATGTCTACCAAACCAAGAAAAAGAAAAGATAAGGAAGCGAATACATCATACGATGAGCCAAAGCGCCACATAGTTCTTTCAGGAAAAAGGGACATCTTGAGAGTGGACGGCAAGACAGACATGTCTGAAGATTATGAAAAGTTTCATGAAATTCCTCCCTTCAATGTCAAGGCTGACCCAAGCATCCTGATAAACAATGAAGATTATCCATGGTTACGGCGTAATAAGCAAATGACACAAGCGAAGAAAAAGTGAAGACTTTCTCCCGCAACTATTATGATGATACCATGCCAACTTTGTAACACACGAACATGCCAGCATTGTCCGTTTTGTACATGCACATGCTATGTGGGTGAAATTATGATACCATCCCAACTTTCAACTTTTTCAGAGTTCATTTCAAATTCTTGCGGGCAGAGTTTAATCCCACCTCGCCAACCGAAGGGGGCTCACACCGATTTATAAGCCCTTCCCTCTCTGCCTTGTTGAGCTCCTCTCAAAGTGAAAATAGATGCCCTAATAGAGAAAAGTTTAACCTAAATTCATAGTGAATTTCTCTGAAATTCATAGAAATTTACTAGGAATTTAGGTTGAATTTTCTCTATAAGCGCATCTATTCTCATTTTTAGTAAGTTAATCACAAACTTGTGATTCAAACAATTTTCAAAGAATTCAAATTTTAACAATTCAAATTTGAAAACTAATGGCACTAACAGAAAGTTTATAATTTTTCTAAAACTAATGACACTAACAGAAAGTTTATAATTTTGCTAACCTAAAAGCAAACAGAATTAAAAATTAAAGATAAAAACAAAAGAAAATAAAGAATGCAAAAAACAAATCAAAAAAACAGGAAAAAAAACTATTTTTATAGTAAAGTTAATCACAAAATAAAATAAATAAAGCAACAAAGAAAACAAAAAAACTAAAAAAGTGTTTTCAAATTTGAAAACTAATGGCACTAACAGAAAGTTTATAATTTTTCTAAAACTAAAAGCAAAAAGATTAAAAAAATAAAGCAAAAACAAAAGAAAATAAATAATGCAGAGAACAAAACAAAAAAACTGGAAAAAATAGCAACAATAAGTATTTTGTTGTAAGTAGAAACAAAATAAAATAAATAAAGCAACAGAAAGTTTATAATTTTGCTGACCTAAAAGCAAAAAGAATTAAAAACAAAGCAAAAAACAAAAGAAAATAAATAATACAGAAAACAAAACAAAAAAACTAGAAAAAATAAAAATAGCAACAATAAGTATTTTGTTGTAAGTAGAAACAAAATAAAATAAATAAAGCAACAAAGAAAACAAAAAAAACAAAAAAAGTACCACCTACTGGGCACCCACGGCCTGAATACGACTAGAAACCCTACCATGGGCCAGGATTCAGGCCCGCAGGAGGCCCAGTAGGCCCACAGGCACACATTGCACGGTTAGGCCCGAAAGCCTGCTTTAGAGAGGAGCTCGAGAGGGAAGGCGCACCGCACCTTATAAACAGGTGCGGCTCCCTCTCAACTAGCGAGGTGGGACTAAACATTTGGGCGCGGGGCCGCACAAGGCCTTTGGTCCCAGTTGGTGGCGCCAACCGGGACTAAAGGGGGCATTGGTTACGATTCGTGGCACCAACCGTGACCAATGCCCACCTTTAGTCCCGGTTGGTGCCTCCAACCGGGACCAAAGGCCGCCGCTTCCCGCCCTTTGGGCTGCTGAAAAGAGGCCTTTGGTCCCGATTGGTGGCACCAACCGAGACTAAAGGGGGGCATTAGTCCCGGTTTGTGCCACGAACCGGGACCAATGTGCCGTCTATATAAGCAAGACTTGTGAAAAATTTCGTTCAGTTCTTCGATCGCGCCCCGACGACGCCGCAGGCTGCCCCTCTGCGCCTCGCCGTCGCCGTCGTCGCCCTGCCTCCGACGCCGTCCCGCGCCGCCCTGACGCCGTCGCCACCCT
>NC_041384.1:716999695-717004148 GCF_002162155.2 Triticum dicoccoides
CTGCGCCGCCCCAACGTCGTCGCCGCGCGCCACCCCGCGTCGTCGCGGTCTCTCCGCGCCGCCCCGACGCTGTCGCCTCCCCGCGTCGCGCCCCGACGCCGTCGCCGCCCCGCCTCTGCCTCGCCGTCACCTCTGCCTCGTCGTCGCCTCTGCCTCGCTGTGGTCTGGGCCGGCACCGCCCCCCTCTTCATTCCTCCTTTTTTTGCAAACACATATATGTTTTTTTCCTGCAGATTATATGAACATGTATGAGTATATGTATGAGTATATGATGATGTATGAGTATATGTATGTGCTGAAAAGATAGATTTTTTCTGTTGATGATATGATGATGTTTTTTTTCATATATGCATTTTTTCATATATGTATTAATTTTTCTCCTCTATTCTTTCTTCTCCTCTCTTTTTTCTTCTTCTTCCTCTTTTTTTATCGGGAACGAGGATCGTCGAGGGACATAGATGTAGTGTCGTCGTTGTCGATATACCCCCTCTCGATAGCTTCAACACATGGGGGGGGGGGGTCGATATTACCCCGTCCTTGAAGCGTTCTCGAGGCCACCCCAAACCCTTGAAGCGTTGTCGAGGCCACCCCAAACCCTAGAGAAGCAGCGTCGAGGCCACTAATTAATATATATGATTCCTTACTATGATTAGGTAGCTAGTTCTACGTTTGCCACTAATATATCCATCTGTCATGTTTGAATAATAATTGCCATGTTGTCAATATTTGTAGAAACTATGGACACCGCCCGAGACGAAGCAAAAGAAGCGTTGTTGAGGGACATAATCGCAGAAGGAAGTGATGCCGTCTCGTTGTTTCTCAACAACACAGATGGTCTGGAAGGAGAGGGTGAAGAAGCTGGCTACAGTGACCTAATGCTGGTGCAAGAAGAAGAACATGAGGACGGCTCCGGTGACCCAATGCCGGTTCAAGAAGGAGACCGTGATGACGGCTCCGGTGACCGAACCGAGTCCGGCCAGGTATATATATTAGTTAAGCCTGTGCTGACTAGCTAATTGATGTATTCATTGTTTTGGTATGTACACATATTAATTAAGTCTTTGTTCTTTTTTCTAGCCCTCCGGATCGAGCACAACTTCGGTAAAGAGACGAGGCCCGAAGAAAAAGTTGAGCTCGGATGAAAGGTTTGAGATCATTGCAATCGCGCCCGACGGCCAACCGATTGAACCCATCCGAACAAAGAACGCATTTGTTGCTCAGTGCAGGGTTCTGGTTAGGGACAAGATCCCGATCAGCATCCAGCAATGGTTTAAGCCGGCTACAGAAGACCCTGAGGTGTCTTATGTCAATGATATGCAGAAAAATGATCTTTGGACTGAGCTGAAGTCAAATTTCACCCTACCGCCAGAGGATAATCTAGAGAAGCCAGTTAAAGAGCAATTAATCAAGTCTTTTGCTCTAAAGAGGATGGCAGAACTATTCAGGAGGTGGAAGAAAGAGTTGAATAAGTTTATCGAAAATAATGAGACACCAGAATTCAAGGGCAGATATGAGAAGATCAGAGATCACTGGCCTACGTTTGTGGCCCACAAGACATCGGAAAAGAGTAAGAAGATGTCAGTGACAAACAAGCAAAATGCTGCGAAGAAGAAGGATCACCATCGCACGGGGTCAGGTGGCTACCTCGTAGCCCGGCCTAAGTGGGCCAAGATTGAGAATGATCTGGTTGATAAAGGGATCGAACCAGAGACAATTAACTGGCCAGACCGTTGCCGGACTTGGTTCTTTGGGGCTAGCGGAACCTTGGACCCTGTAACAGGGAAGTGCATTTGGACGAACGATCAAATAGACATACCAGTCAGGAAGCTTCAGCAGTATATCGAAGCAGCGCAGCAAGGGACGTTCTTTCCAGACAGAGAGAACGACGAGCTCACAATGGCCCTCGGGAATCCTGAGCACCGTGGACGGACACGAGATACGCCAGGCTCCATTCCGTGGAAGGTTGGGTTTCCGGACGCAGGCAGTTACAAATCCCATGAGAGGAGGAAAAAAGTGCAGCAGGCCCAAATGCAGGCGCTGCAAGCAAGGGTACAAGCGATAGAGGAACGAGAAGCAAATCGCAACAAACGTACTACCGAAGCTTCCCCCGAAGCTACCCCGCCATCTCAGCGGAGAAGCAGCGTGGCTTCCACCGAGCTGCTTCAGCCGGAGCATGCCTTGACGGCTACTGCCAGCTATCCCGTGGATGCTATCACGGAGTCTCAAAATTGCCACCTTATGAAGCAATGGATGAATTTGAAGGTCAAGGCGGCTGTTGGCTCTGTTTATCCTACTGAACCCGGCGCAACTTTTCACTGCCGGCCGATTCCAGAAGGATATGCTAGGGTGATGGTGGATGAAATAACGGAGGGATTTGAGGACCTCCAGCTTGACCACCCAACCGGTGAAGGGGAGACTAGGCTGGGGTCTGATCTGAAGACTCCATGCCTATGAAGGAAGGAGCTCATCAACCTTCCGAACTGGACGCCTCCGCCTCCTCCTCCTCCTCCGGCAAGTCAGGGCACTCCGCCTCCTCCACCACCTCCTCCTCCGGCGAGTCAGGGCACTCTGCCTCCTCCACCGCCTCCTCCTCCGGCGAGTGATGATCAGGGCACTCGACCGGCTCCTTCTCCAGTGTGTGGCGGCACTCCGCCTCCTTCTCCGCCTGCGCCGACGCGCCCGAGCAGCCAGCCTCCTCCTTCTCTGCCTCATCAGCAAGGGCGGAAGAGACCTGCCGCCGCTCCGGCTGCTCCGGCGCGTCATAGTCCTTCTCCTCCGCCTCGTAAGCAAGTAAAGAAGACAACCGCTCCGTCTGCTCGGTCGGCGTCTAGCAGTACAGCCAGAGGTGGAAGGACATACAGATTCGGTCCTTCTCTGAAGACTCCAGAGAAGTTACCATACGAGAGGACCCCGAAGGAGAATGCCGAGATCGCGCAAACCGAAGTGGATGACTGGTTTCAAGGGTTGAAAGCAAAGAGACATCCACCTCTGGAGGAGAAGGTAGATCCGGTGAAAGCGAAGCGCACTCTGGCTGCCCTGACAAAACCACCCAAGTCTCTGCCGAAAGGAAACTATGAGCGCATTATTGGAAAGGAATTTGCCGAAGCGGAGCGGTCGGGAAGTACTGTCAGTGATCAAAGGCTGAAAGAACGACGAGCTGGGAAACAAATTGCCCAGCTCGGCGAACAAGCGAAGCAATCGTGCCCCCCCGCTCAAGGTGCCTAGCCACAATGTCGCTAATGATCCGAGGATAGTGCCCGGTTATAGCAATCTTGCAGATTACCTGCCCGACAATGTACATTATGAACCCATGGAGGTGCAGATACAAAGATACGAGTACGGGAAGCCTCTTGTCAAAGATGAAAGATCTCTATCAACGATGATGCGAAGATTGCATGATTGGTACTTGAAAATCTGCAGAGACTCTGGGGGGAGGAGTACTTTGTATGTGAAAGTTAAAAAGGAGCATGACCTCGTTGGAATTGAACTGTTGCCTGTTCCATTTGAGGAGTTCTATCAGTTTTTCAATCAATTGGCCCTCGATAAAACAACGGTCGCCTGCTACTGTCTGTAAGTAGTACTACTTCTGTCATTAAGTCTCTCTATATAGCTCAGCTCTTTCATTGCATGTATTTATAATCATCCTCACTATATTATGCAGATTGAAGATCGCCGAATTGAAGAAAAGACAAGTCCGTGATATTGGGTTCATTAACACATATCTCATAGATGCAACTCCGGTTAAATTTCATGCCACAGCTACCGAGGCCAACTTGCTACGATCGTTGGTAATAAATGAAAACAAAGATATAATACTCTTTCCTTACAACTTCAAGTGAGTGTTACTGTCTTGTGCGTATCCGGTTTTCCTTATATATTAGTCAAGGTTATAATAATGTAATTGATGAGTTATGCATGCGTGTGCAGTTTCCACTATATTCTCCTAGAGATTAAGCTTGAGCAGGGACTAGTAACCGTCTTAGACTCAAGACGAAAAGATCCACAGGACTATGCAGACATGACTCAAATTCTCAAGAAGTAAGTTAAATCGATCATTATCCACCATATCAACAACTTTGTTCATTTCCTGATATATCAAGTAATTATTTTCTTTGTCCGGCAGGGTTTGGAGAAAATTCACCAGAAAAGCTCCGGGACTGCCGAAGGAGCTGCAATTTAGACACCCGAAAGTAAGATAGTAGCATGTTCCGCGCATCTACTCGTCATTCAAGCGCTAGTTTCATCAATACCATTTGGCATTCTTGCTTATCAGTTTGATTGAGCTCTATTTCTTGTAAAGTGGTTGTGGCAGGAACAAGGAAATTATTTCTGTGGATACTACGTTTGCGAGTCCATCCGCCACACGACCTGTGAGCGGGGCTACACTGACGAACAATATGAAGTACGTAAATAACAACATTCACAATTTTATTTTATTACCATCATTTGTGTT
>NC_041384.1:717004404-717029409 GCF_002162155.2 Triticum dicoccoides
TATGTATTGACCCCCTTCTTTAAATTAGATGTTTCGGAAGCGGGATGAACTCCTATCACCAGCTCGCATGCGAGCAATTCAAGAGGAATTGACGGCATTCTTTCTTGACCACGTGATCGCTGAAGACGGAGAATACTATGTGGACCCTGAGTCCGTATGATTATATTTGTAAGAGATAATTATTGTATATATGTAGCCGGTAGTGTCGGATAGGTATACGAGAACTTGTTGTTCGACCAATCTCTCGGAGAAGGAGAGGTGGTCGATATCACTTCTCTCTGTATGCATATATGTTCATGACGATCTTCTGTTTCCTTCGTTTGCTTACTAGCTAGCTAGCGTGTCTAGTCCTCTCTATACGTATGTATAGTACGTAGCTCGACCAAGCACGGACATAAGAGAGGACACTTCTCTCTATTAATTATAGCTAGCTAACACAATATATGAAACACCTAAATTAACCCCCCAAAACCCCCAACCCCCCCTTTAAAAAAAACAAAAACTCCAACCACAGAAATGCTGACGCGTGGATGCCTATTGGTCCCAGTTGGTGCCACCAACCGGGACCAAAGGGTCTCCTGCCTGGGCTCCGCGCACAGGCCACGTGGAGGCCCATCTGTCCCGGTTCTGGATTGAACCGGGACTAAAGAGACAGGGCATTAGTACCGACCCTTTAGTCCCGGTTGCAGAACCGGGACAAAAGGTCCTTACGAACCGGAACAACAGGCCCTTTTTCTACCAGTGTACAGGGTGGGTCCCTCGCCCTACTCGTTGTTGGTGAGGCCGAAGGGAGATGGAGGATCTGGTGGAATGTTGAAAGGGATGGTTCTTGAGAGAGAGGTCACACGGAGAGAACGAGAGGCCAGTGCTTCGTTATGATTGAGAGATTTTTTTAAACAATAGTGAGTATTGCTTTTGGCCACTTTCATTGAAATTTAGATGATGAATTCAAAAAGGATGGATTTTGGGTTTGTTAGTAAACTATAACTAAAATCTAACATATAGGGTCTAATAATGACAAATCATCTCTGCACATGAGCTTGTATTCATGAAGCAAAAATAATTCAATAATGACTAAGAAAGTAGCCAAGAACACTAATCTTTCCCTAATAATAAAGCACGGATTGATTCCAGGGGTTCACCGTCACAATACGTTTCTTTCCATGAATTTACGTTTTCAGTTTTTTTTTCTAACAGGTTCAGATTTTTACAAAATCCAAAGTGATACTAATCTATCTATATACTATATCACTTCGTATAAAATTTCAGGGTTGGGCCGCAGCGCAAAGGTCCCTGACCTTTTTAGGAATAAACCCGCAGTCCGCAATTTTGCGCTGCGCCTTTTCCCCAGCGAAGCGGCTGCAGTTCCTCTATGCTCTCCTTCTCACGAACGGATCCGCCGACGCCGTCGCCCCACCCTTGCTCGCCGCTGCGGATCCACCGCCGCCCCCTCCCCCTCCGCACGCTGCTGCCCCCCTCTTCACGATGGTCCCGCCCAAGCTAAGGGCATCTCCAGCCGCGCCCCCAGGAAGGCCTCCCCAGGCGATTTTTTCGCACCGGCACCAAAAAAACGGCCCAGTCGCGTCCCCAGGAGCCCGATTTACGCCGGCCTGGGCCGAAAACAGCGTCGGCGGACCCAGGCCGAACCCGGCGCGCTGGGGGGCGCCCGGGGGCGCCCGGGCGAACTGTTTTGGCGCGAAACAGCCGCGGGCCCGCCGCGTCAGCGACACGGCGCCTCGTCTTCCCCCAACGGCCTCGGTTCCCGCGGGGAATCAATGCCAAGGCTGCCGCCGGTCAGCCTTGCCATTGATTCCTCACGGGCGGCGCGTCACGGGACGGCGCGCCGACGCCTCCCCTCCCTCGCACGCGTACACACGGGTGCGGCGCGGCTATATAGCCGGTGGCCTGCACTCGCCTGTGCCCACACCAGCCCCGCCCCTCGCCGCCGCCCAGCTCCTCCCTCTCCCTACCTCTCCCGAGCGCCGCCGCCCAGCCCATCCCTCTATCTCTCTACCTCTCCCGAGCTCGTCGCCATGGCGGAACGCTACCTCGATGACGAGGCGGCGGCCAACGGCTTCGGCCGCAGTTCGCTCCGCGAACAGGAGTCCTGTCTCCTATTCCAGGCGAACATCTCGGCGTCGCCGGACATGCGCGCCGGGCCGACGGGGTGGAGGCTCAGCGCCGGGGGAGTGCCCATTCCCCCGTTGCCCGACGCCGTGGCGAAGCCGACGTACTTCGCCGAGGAAGTCGAGGTCGTGCGCGCCTCCCTCACCGACGCCCAACTCTCCCTCCCCCAGTACGCCGCCGACAACCACGCGGCTTAGGCGGCGTATTTCGAGCGCCGCCAGCAGCAGCGCTTGGCGTCCATCAACGGCGCGCCGGTGGTTGGCGGCCGGTAGAACAGCGAGGGGCGCCACCTGTGGTGGGGCGTCCCCGGCCGCACACTCGAGGGTGTGCTGACGTACCTCGAGGGCGGCAACGACCCGCCGTTGGCGTACCCAGCGAGGGCGGCCGCCCCGGCGCAGCACCGACGCGCCGGGTCATGGGCGCCAAGGAGGTTTGGGTCCTCCTCCTCTTCTTCCTCCTCCCGATCTTCATCGCACTCCTCCGGCACTCCGGCCCTGCTCAGCGTCAAGGCCGAGCCCGCGGCGGAGACGCCGCTCTGCCGGCGCACCCGCAGCGCCGGCATCGTCATCAACAAGGGCGGTCGGCACGCCTCCTCGTCGGCTCCTCCCCCGCGCTTCGTCAAGCCAGAGATGGAGCCGGGGCTCGCGCCGGTGAAGACGGAGCCGGGACTCGCGCCGGTGAAGAAGGAGCCGGCCGCGCCGGTGACGACGTAGCTCGATGACGACGAAGTGGCCCTGGAATGGGCGCGCAGGGACTTCATAGCGATGGAGAAGGAGCGCCTGGAGAAGGCGAAGGAGCGCCAGCGCGCCGCCCTGCTTCGCTTCGCGGAACGTCGACGCGGCCGCGACGAAGGCGGAGTCATCGTCATCTGCGACAGCGACGACGACGACGACGACGATGCGCCGCCACCAGTCCGCCATGGCGACACCGGGCAGGGGTCCAGCAGGGGCGCCCGCGTCAAGGAGGAGAAGGCCGACGACGACGATGGCGGCGACGGCGGCGACGACTTCAGCCCCTTTCTTTTTTAGATTAGGTTAATGTAATGAAAATGCGCGAATTTCGCCGAAATTTGCCATGTTTGGCCGAAATTTAACTAGTTTTTATCATAATTTCGCCGAACGGTTTTTTTTATTTTAATACGCGCCTGGGGACGGCCCTGGGGCCGACGGCTGGGGACCGACTCGCCCCCAGGGCCATTTTTTGCGCCGGCTCACCCCCGGGCGGGGCTTTTAGACGCCCCCTGGGGGGCCAATGGCTGGAGATGCCCTAACGCGGCTGACACGCCATTGCTCCTGCACGGCCTGACCTGCCAGGGGGGACGCGACGGTGGTGGTTGCGAGGAGGCGAAGGAAGCCGTCGTCGTCGGTGTGGTGCCTGTTGGGGGAGGGCCGGAGGGGAGTGTCGCACAGCGAGTTTCGCGCCGGCGGGCTGGGCGCTCCTCGTGCTGGTACCTGCTCTGGGAAGAGCAGGAGGGGCGCTGGAGCAGTGGTCGTCGCGTCCCCGGGTGCCCGCCGCCCTCCCCGCGCACATGGTCGCCGTCAGCTCCCAGTCCCCCAGTGCTGGTCTCTGGTAGTCACCACCATTGTGTTGGCTTTTGATCGTTGCTAGATCAAATCCATCCAGGAGCTGTGTACAGGCACGTACAAGCTAGCTAGCAAGCAGGCTGGCTGCTTGATTGATCCACAGTACACGCACGCCTGAGCTAGCTTCAACTTGGCGGCCGGCGACTTACACTACAACGCAACGGATCGATTCGACCTTTGCGGAACACGGCGACTTCTCTCGATGGAACTTGGCGAACTAAACGATGGATAGCCGCAGGCTCGTATCGAGCCTGTTACACTGACGGAGTAGGAGTACAGGCGGAGGTCGGGCAGGGGCATGGCCAGGGTCTAAGTTGGCGTTCGTGTGCTCTCCTACCACCGCTGCCAGGCCACTGTAGGGGCTTCGCTTGACTCATGACGAAACATAGCAGCGTAGGAACCAGCATTCCAGCAATGGAGCAAGCGAGGCAGAGGTGAGCAAGAGCAGCCAGGACTCCCTTCTCCCCCGGTCTCTGAATCCTCTAATCCTTTCCTCAAATCCGGACATACTGAGTAGTTAATTTTGTATGGCTGGCTACTGAACCCGTTATTGCATTATGTGCATCGAGCAACATGGAATTTATCTCTTTCCTTGCAAATTCGGATTTGGATCATTGTTCAACAATATACTTCTGATTTTTCCATAATTATGGCAAATGCCATGCAGTCTAATTTGGATACATATTTTGCTTTCTTGAAGCTTATAGATGTAGACACTATCTATGTTCAGTAGCCAGTAGGTGCTAAATATTCACATTTAAAGATTCTGGATATATCCTCCAACATAAACATTTATGGATACGGAAATTGCGATAATTTGTTTAGCTTTATTTAAATCTGTTTGTTGATCTGTTATTTCGTTCTGTACTATTCTTGCATCACTGGAGCATTGTGTAAGAGATAGGAGGACACACCTCAACGACTGACATATTATAATTACAGACATTAGTTGTAAAGATAATGGAGTGCAATTTTCTGATTCCGTGATCTGCAGGTTTGAAGAACTAATATTATGTAGCAAATGGCAATAGAATAATTTAGATTTAATAAATTAGCTTTAAGGATAAATTAGTTGCCACATTTTATTATCAAGAACTAATACTATCAATATACTAGGAGCAATATGTAGCAAACAGTTCAAAATTAGAAACTTCTTAGATTTAAGGAATAATCCATCTTACCCCTCCAATAAAGAAGGAATAATCCATTTTAATATGTTCCTTTTTATATGCAGGCTACAACAGAGCTCCTAGCCGATGCTCATCCAGGAGCGACACCACTAGCTGCTCGAACAAATTGAACGAGGGTGCACCGGCCTCCAGCATGAAGCCTGCTATTTGAGGCAGTCCTTTGCACTCCACCTCATGCCCGTGCATTGTTGGTACGTGTATGTGAGCTCGGGTGTGTGCGCGCCTCTGCAACCCCATAACTAGAGACCGAAATCAAGGGATTTGATTGATAAGTGAAGGAAAAAAGGAGAGGAAGCAGCAGGAATAGAATGATTTTAGTTCCAGTAGCAAAAGTCAATCCTTAATCATCGTAGAGAGCAAGCTGGACAAGGAGACAAGAAGCATAGGAGTTGGGGAAAAGAGATCCATGTGTTGGCGAGTGCTAGCTGGGTGTGTGCCTCCTGTTTGAGGGAGGACCTTTGCTGGGGAGTCAAAGGATGTCCAACTGCGAGGTAATGCTAACACATCTTGTTACTCTTTCTTCAATTTCGCTAGGTTTACGACAGTTCCATTCAAGCACAAATATGTTTATGACATTAATTCAAAGTTGTAAAATACATATGTTTATAATAGTTTAATTATTCTTACATGATTTCCACATATATGTGTTGCTTTAGCCAAAAAAAAATGTGCAGTGAACTTGTTACATAGAACACCCTAGGTATCGCCGCTGGCATCAACTAGACGACGCACATCACTGGCGCACTCTTTTCTTGGGAGCATTGGCCCAGCTCATTGCCGTCGCATCACTCTTCAACCATTGCTTCTGTCTGGTCTCGATCAGATATTTTGGTTGATATGCGGGGAGGTGAGAGGGCAAGCTAGAGGAATGGAGTTGGGAGAGACGATTGTAGAGTGACATCGTTTCTGTTCCTATTTCTTTTCATTTTCAAGTGGTTACTTTTTTTTCATCAGATCATCTTTAAACTTTTGGTTGTCTCAGCTTAGCTTGCAGCTCCAGCCTTCAGCTTAGATTTTTCAGATTTATGGGTAAGCCAAATTGTTTAAATTTATATTGTCCAATTTATTTATAGGAACCAATCACCCAGATGCCTTTCCTAGACTGATGCAGATGGAGCTTACAATCAGATCCAAAAGACTAATGAAGCTGGAGCTGTCAAACTGACCAAAGCAGGTACAGCCACATCTTAGGCTTCAAAATTTGCATATGGACGTGGGAATCCACTCATATGTATATGGCTTTCATGTACACTTTGAATGGTCCAGGAACATTTGTATTTTTCTGTCTATTGATTTTTTTTCCAAGAGTATTTGCTTTGTGTCTGTAGACATTAGGTTAGTTGTCAAGTTGGTAATTAGAGGATTAGATCACTATCAATTGACAATCATCTTGGAAAAGTATCGTCGTACTTTTCATAGATAATTTGTACTTCTGTAGTTGCACGTTTTTATACTTATGTATCTGTAGCCATTTTTATTGTGTTATTTGTTCCTTTCTTTTTATCATACATATAACTAAAAGTCAGTTTACAGAAAAACGTCGGTCTCATCCCTGGTCTTCTTCAGTTGAGAAGATTACTCTGCCTTTTATCACTGTTGGAGGATTCCTTATTTTGAGAAGTCAGTATCACAACAACAGGCACGCAGCTTAGCCAACTCATTATTTCTACCGGCACCAAATCATTTTTATTATTGCTAGCCAATGTAGATTGTCGTGATTGTATGAAAGATTAATACCTTTCTCACATGCATGCTAGCTAGAAGCCGATGTATGATTCTTTGTGTATTCTTGTGTGTGTCCATCGGAACAGGAGGGAGGGTCAGGCTCGAGTCATCCAGTTCCTATTAATGGAGTTCAAC
Organism: Triticum dicoccoides; assembly: GCF_002162155.2. Lineage (NCBI taxonomy): Eukaryota > Viridiplantae > Streptophyta > Magnoliopsida > Poales > Poaceae > Triticum > Triticum dicoccoides. Next base: position 717,011,165 of record NC_041384.1, read on the forward strand.
CACTTTCAAAAAGGTGATTGTGCATATTCAGCTGTTCAAAAATGCGTGTCATTAGTGTGCCAAGTTAACCAGCTAAGGAAAGTAATATCAATTCACTTGATCACATGGTAATAATGTTAGTAGGTGTATGTAAAGCTAGCTGATTAGCAAGTCAACATGGCCTCGGTTAAACATACGTCGTTTTTTTGTTGCTGATCAGTTATGCAGCTTGTCTCCAATGACCTTTTCAACTCAAACATGCCATCGATCGGTCAAATAGACAACAAGGACACGAAACAAGTGGAAAGAAAGTAGCAAGCTGTTAAATTAATATCTTTATTTCTGTGATTTCTGCTTTTATTTTGTGGAACCTAGCTTGTGAAATCTACCGTCTTTCTAACTTGAGGGCCGCTTGTGGTTTTAGCAATGGACTTGGCTCTAGCTCTTGAAAAGCTGGTGAGTGAGAAGTTCACAACCTGCACACCGTAAGTTGTGCCTTCATGCCTATTACAAGGAAGTTACTCTAAAAGGGATTTGTGTGTGAGTTTGACCAATTGAGTTCCTGATTGATTTATCAGAACCCGTACATGCAATGCTACATCACACCATATTTTAAAAGTTCATTGGAAATTTCAAAGGTAGCAACGAGGTGCAACAGTCCTCCGCTGAGTGACTTTGTTGAGAGTCAACATCTTTAGGGGCAGGTAAACCATCTTCATATAGAGAGATCTGCCATAAACGCACTACTGTCTCAAAACACTTTATGACACTTTGATCTGATACTGCTTGAAGAAAAGGCCTAAAGGTCAGGACAGGAATGCTCCAAGGGGAGATGCATGTAAGGTCGCAAATCTTAACTCTCAGGTAGTGGATCATTCAACCACTGGATGTGTTCCATGATTTATTTAGTTCAGTGGGTTTACAAAGTGGTATGTACCGTGCACACGCCCTCCAAAGGTATAATTTCTCTTCAGTTATCTCCTTACGATTTCTTTGATGCTTGTGAAAATGCGAAGGCTTATGTGAACCATGGTGCGACAGGATATGAATGTTGGAGAACGTAGCAGAAATTCAAAATTTTCCTACGTGTCACCAAGATCTATCTATGGAGAAACCAGCAACGAGGGGAAGGAGAGTGCATCTACATACCCTTGTAGATCGCTATGCGGAAGCGTTCAAGAGAACGGGGTTGAAGGAGTCGTACTCGTCGTGATCCAAATCACCGGAGATCCTAGTGCCGAACGGACGGCACCTCCGCGTTCAACACACGTACAGCCCGGTGACGTCTCCCATGCCTTGATCCAGCAAGGAGAGAGGGAGAGGTTGAGGAAGACTCCATCCAGCAGCAGCACAACGGCGTGGTGGTGGTGGAGGAGCGTGGTACTCCAGCAGGGCTTCGCCAAGCATCGCAAGAGACGAGGAGGGAGATGGTAGGGCTGCACCAAGAAGGAGAGGAACTCGTGTGTCTTGCAGCCCTCCTAACCTCAAGTATATATAGGGGAAGGGGAGGGGCTGTGCCCCCATCTAGGGTTCCCTCCCTAGGGGGGCGACAGCCCCAAAACCCATCTAGGGTGCGGCCAAGGGGGGAGAGAGGGGGGGCGCACCTAGGGTGGGCCTTAAGGCCCATCTGGACCTAGGGTTTGCCCCCTCCCACTCTCCATGCGCCTTGGGCCTTGGTGGGGGGGCGCACCAGCCCACCTGGGGCTGGTCCCCTCCCACACTTGGCCCACGAAACCTTCTAGGGCTGGTGGCCCCACTTGGTGGACCCCCGGGACCCTCCCGATGGTCCCGGTACGTTACCGATAAACCCCGAAACTTTTCTGGTGACCAAAACAGGACTTCCCATATATAAATATTTACCTCCGGACCATTCCGGAACTCCTCGTGATGTCCGGGATCTCATCCGGGACTCCGAACAACATTCGGTAACCACATACAAACTTCCTTTATAACCCTAGCGTCATCGAACCTTAAGTGTGTAGACCCTACGGGTTCGGGAACCATGTAGACATGACCGAGACGTTCTCCGGTCAATAACCAACAGCGGGATCTGGATACCCATGTTGGTTCCCACATGTTCCACGATGATCTCATTGGATAAACCACGATGTCGAGGATTCGATCAATCCCGTATTCAATTCCCTTTGTCTAGCGGTATTGTACTTTCCCGAGATTCGATCGTCGGTATCCCGATACCTTGTTCAATATCGTTACCGGCAAGTCTCTTTACTCGTTCTGTAACACATCATCCCATGATCAACTCCTTGATCACATTGTGCACATTATGATGATGTCCTACCGAGTGGGCCCAGAGATACCTCTTCGTTTACACGGAGTGACAAATCCCAGTCTCGATTCGTGCCAACCCAACAGACACTTTCAGAGATACCTGTAGTGTACCTTTATAGCCACCCAGTTACGTTGTGACGTTTGGCACACCCAAAGCACTCCTACGGTATCCGGGAGTTGCACAATCTCATGGTCTAAGGAAATGATACTTGACATTAGAAAAGCTTTAGCATACGAACTACATGATCTTTGTGCTAGGCTTAGGATTGGGTCTTGTCCATCACATCATTCTCCTAATGATGTGATCCCGTTATCAACGACATCCAATGTCCATGGTCAGGAAACCGTAACCATCTATTGATCAACGAGCTAGTCAACTAGAGGCTTACTAGTGACATGGTGTTGTCTATGTATCCACACATGTATCTGAGTTTCCTATCAATAAAATTCTAGCATGGATAATTAACGATTATCATGAACAAGGAAATATAATAATAACCAATTTATTATTGCCTCTAGGGCATATTTCCAACAGTCTCCCACTTGCACTAGAGTCAATAATCCAGTTCACATCGATATGTGATTAACACTCAAGGTCACATCCCCATGTGACTAACACCTTGGGTTTGATCATGTTATGCTTGTGAGAGAGGTTTCAGTCAACGGGTCTGCAATATTCAGATCCGTATGTACTTCACAAATTTCTATGTCATCTTGTAGATGCAACTACTACGCTACATTTGGAGCCATTTCAAATAACTGTTCTACTTGGAGCTATTCCATTATACGTATCCGGTATCTCTACTCAGAGCTATCCGGATAGGTGTTAAGCTTGCATCAACGTAACTCTTTACGTCGAACTCTTTATCACCTCCATAACCGAGAAACATGTCCTTATTACTCCAAGGACAATTTTTGACCGCTATCTAGTGATCCACTCCTGGATCACCTTTGTACCCTCTTGCCAGACATGTCGCAAGGCACACATCAGTGCGGTACTTAGCATGGCATACCGTATAGAGCCTATGACAAAAGCATAGGGGACGACCTTCGTCCTTCCTCTTTCTTCTGCCGTGGTCGAGCTTTAAGTCTTAACTTCATACCTTACAACTCAGGCAAGAACTCCTTCTTTGGATGATCCATCTTGAACACCTTCAAGATCATGTCAAGGTATGTGCTCATTTGAAAGTACCATTAAGCGTTTTTGATCTATCCTTATAGATCTTGATGCTTAATGTTCAAGTAGCTTAATCCAGGTTTTCCATTGAAAAACACCTTTCAAATGACCCTATATGCTTTCCAGAAATTCTACGTCATTTCTGATCCACAATATGTCAACAACATATATTCATCAGAAATTCTATAGTGCTCCCACTCACTTCTTTGGAAATACAAGTTTCTCATAAACTTTGTATACACCCAAAATCTTTGATCATCTCATCAAAGCATACATTCCAACTCCGAGATGCTTACTCCAGTCCTTAGAAGGATTACTGGAGCTTTGCATACTTATTAGCGTCTTTCAGGATTGACAAAACCTTCCGGTTGCATCACATACAACCTTTCCTCAAGAAAATCGTCGAGGAAACAATGTTTTGACATCCTATCTGCAAGATTTCATAAATAATGCAGTAATTGCTAATATAATTCCAACAGACTCTTAGTATCGCTATGAGTGAGAAAGTCTCATCGTAGTCAACTTCTTGAACTTGTCGGAAAACATCTTAACGACAAGTCGAGCTTTCTTAATGGTGATACTTACCATCATTGTCCATCTTCCTTTTAAAATCCATATGTACCTAACAGCCTTACGACTATCAAGTAGTTCTTCCAAAGTCTACACTTTGTTTTCATATATGGATCCTCTCTCGGATTATATGGCCTCGAGCCATTTTGGAATCCAGGCCCACCATCGCTTCTCCATAGCTTGTAGGTTCATTGTTGTCTAGCAACATGACTTCCAAGACAGGATTACGTACCACTCTGAAGTAGTACGCATCCTTGTCATCCCACGAGGTTCGTTAGTGACTTGATCTGAAGTTTCATGATCACTATCATAAGCTTCCACTTCAATTGGTGTAGGTGCCACAGGAATAACTCCCTGTGCCCTGCCACACACTAGTTGAAGAGACGGTTCAATAACCTCATCAAGTCTCCACCATCTTCCCACTCAATTCTTTCGAGAGAAACTTTTTCCTCGAGAAAGGACCCGATTCTAGAAACAATCCCTTATTGCTTTCGGATCTGAGACAGGAGGTATACCCAACTGTTTTGGGTGTCATATGAAGATGCATTTATCCACTTCGGGTTCGAGCTTATCAGCCTGAAACTTTTTTTTCACATAAGCGTCGCAGCCCCAAACTTTTAAGAAATGACAGCTTAGGTTTCTCTAAACCATAGTTCATACGGTGTCATCTCATCGGAATTACGTGGTGCCCTATTTAAAGTGAATGCGGTTGTCTCTAATGCCTAACCCATAAACTATCGTGGTAATTCGATAAGAGACATCATGGTATGCATCATATCCAATAGGGTGCAGTTATGATGTTCGGACACACCATCACACTATGGTGTTCCAGGTTGTATTAGTTGTGAAACAATTTCCACAATGTCTTAATTCTGTGCCAAACTCGTAATTCAGATATTCATCTCTATGATCATATCATAGATATTTTATCCTCTTGTGACGATGATCTTTCAACTTCACCCTGAAATTACTTGAACCTTTCAATAATTCAGACTCGTGATTCATCAAGTAAATATACTCAACATCTACTCAAATCATCTGTGAAGTAAGAACATAACGATATCCACTACATGCCTCAGCACTCATTGGACTGCACACATCAAAATGTATTACTTCCAACAAGTTGCTTTCTAGTTCCATTTTACTGAAAACGAGGCTTTCAGTCATCTTGCCCATGTGGTATGATTTGCATGTCTCAAGTGATTCAAAATCAAGTGAGTCCAAACGGTCCATTTGCATGGAGTTTCTTCATTCATATACACCAATAGACATGGTTCGCATGTCTCAAACTTTTCAAAAACGAGTGAGCCCAAAGATCCATCAACATGGAGCTTCTTCATGCGTTTTATACCGATATGACTTACGTGGCAGTGCCACAAGTAGGTGGTACTATCATTACTATCTTTTGGCATGAACATGTGTATCACTACGATCGAGATTCAATAAACCATTCATTTTAGGTGTAAGACCATTGAAGGTATTATTCAAATAAACAGAGTAACCATTATTCTCCTTAAATGAATAACCGTATTGTGATAGACATAATCCAATCATGTCTATGCTCAACGCAAACACCAATCTCGATGGTAGAGGGAGCGTACGATATTTGATCAACCTTGGAAATACTTCCAACACATATCGTCATCTCACCTTTAGCTAGTCTCCGTTTATTCCGTAGCTTTTATTTCGAGTTACTAACACTTAGCAACCAAACCGGTATCTAATACCCTGGTGCTACTAGGATTACTAGTAAAGTACACATTAACACAATGTATATCCAATATACTTCTATCGACTTTGCCAGCCTTCTCATCTACCAAGTATCTAGGGTAATTCTGCTCTAGTGGCTGTTCCCTTTATTACAGAAGCACTTAGTCTCGGGCTTGGGTTCAACTTTGGGTTTCTTCACTAGGACAGCAATTGATTTGTTGTTCCATGAAGTATCCCTTTCTTGCCCTTGCCCTTCTTGAAACTAGTGGTTTCACCAATCATCAACAATTGATGCTCCTTCTTGATTTCTACTTTTGTGGTGTCAAACATCGTGAATATCTCAAGGATCATCATATATGTCCCTGATACATTATAGTTCATCACGAAGCTCTAGCAGCTTGGTGGTAATGACTTCGGAGAAACATCAATATCTCATCTGGAAGATCAACTCCCACTCGATTCAAATGATTGTTCTACTCAGACAATCTGAGCACAAGCTCAACAATTGAGCTTTTCTCCTTAGTTTGTAGGCTAAGAAAATCGTCGGAGGTCTCATACTTCCTGACGTGGGCACGAGCCTGAAATCCCAATTTCAGCCCTCGAAACATCTCATATGTTCTGCAACGTTTCGAAAACGTCTTTGGTGCCTCAACTCTAAACCGTTTAACTGAACTATCACGTAGTTATCTAAACGTGTATGTCCGATGTTCGTAACATCCACAAACGACGTTCGGGGTTCAGCACATTGAGCGGTGCATTAAGGACATAAGCTTTCTAATGTCCGCATAATTGCTACTGTCAACTCTCAACTATATTTTTCTCTAGGAACATATCTAAATAGTAGAACTGAAGAGCGAGCTACGACATAATTTGCGAAGATCTTTGACTATGTTCAGGATAATTAAGTTCATCTTATGAACTCCCACTCAGATAGACATCCCTCTAGTCATCTAAGTGATTACATGATCCGAGTCAACTAGGCCGTGTCCGATCATCACGTGAGACGGACTAGTCATCATCGGTGAACATCTTCATGTTGATCGTATCTTCCATACAACTCATGCTCGACCTTTCGGTATCTTGTGTTCCGAGGCCATGTTTGTACATGCTAGGCTCGTCAAGTCAACCCTAAGTGTTTCGCGTGTGTAAATCTGTCTTACACCTGTTGTATGTGAACGTTAGAATCTATCACACCCGATCATCACGTGGTGCTTCAAAACAACGAACTATCGCAACGGTACACAGTTAGGGGGAACACTTTCTTGAAATTTTAATGAGGGATCATCTTATTTACTACCGTCGTTCTAAGTAAACAAGGTGCAAAAACATGATAAACATCATATGCAATCAAATAATAGTGACATGATATGGCCAATATCATATAGCTCCTTTGATCTCCATCTTGGGGCTCCATGATCATCTTGTCACCGGCATGACACCATGATCTCCATCATCATGATCTCCATCATCGTGTCTCCATGAAGTTGCTCGCCAACTATTACTTCTACTACTATGGCTAACGCTTTAGCAATAAAGTAAAGTAATTACATGACGTTTAAGTTGACACGCAGGTCATAAATAAATAAAGACAACTCCTATGGCTCCTGCCGGTTGTCATACTCATCGACATGCAAGTCGTGATTTCTATTACAAGAACATGATCAATCTCATACATCACATATCATTCATCACATTCTTCTTGGCCATATCACATCACATAGCATACCCTGCAAAAACAAGTTAGACGTCCTCTAATTCTTGTTTGCATGTTTTACGTGGCTGCTATGGGTTTCTAGCAAGAACGTTTCTTACCTACGCAAAAACCACAATGTGATATGCCAATTGCTATTTACCCTTCATAAGGACCCTTTTCATCGAATCCGATCCGACTAAAGTGGGAGAGACAGACACCCGCTAGCCACCTTATGCAACTAGTGCATGTCAGTCGGTGGAACCAGTCTCACGTAAGAGTACGTGTAAGGTCGGTCCGGGCCACTTCATCCCACAATGCCGCCGAATCAAGATTGGACTAGTAACGGTAAGCATATTGAACAAAATCAATGCCCACAACTACTTTGTGTTCTACTCGTGCATAGAATGTACGCAATAGACCTAGCTCATGATGCCACTGTTGGAGAACGTAGCAGAAATTCAAAATTTTCCTACGTGTCACCAAGATCTATCTATGGAGAAACCAGCAACGAGGGGAAGGAGAATGCATCTACATACCCTTGTAGATCGCTATGCGGAAGCGTTCAAGAGAACGGGGTTGAAGGGGTCGTACTCGTCGTGATCCAAATCACCGGAGATCCTAGTGCCGAACGGACGGCACCTCCGCGTTCAACACACGTACAGCCCGGTGACGTCTCCCATGCCTTGATCCAGCAAGGAGAGAGGGAGAGGTTGAGGAAGACTCCATCCAGCAGCAGCACAACGGCGTGGTGGTGGTGGAGGAGCGTGGTACTCCAGCAGGGCTTCGCCAAGCATCGCAAGAGACGAGGAGGGAGAGGGTAGGGCTGCGCCAAGAAGGAGAGGAACTCGTGTGTCTTGCAGCCCTCCTAACCTAAAGTATATATAGGGGAAGGGGAGGGGCTGCGCCCCCATCTAGGGTTCCCTCCCTAGGGGGGCGGCAGCCCCAAAACCCATCTAGGGTGCGGCCAAGGGGGAAGAGAGGGGGGCACACCTAGGGTGGGCCTTAAGGCCCATCTGGACCTAGGGTTTGCCCCCTCCCACTCTCCCTGCATCTTGGGCCTTGGTGGGGGGCGCACCAGCCCACCTGGGGCTGGTCCCCTCCCACACTTGGCCCACACAACCTTCTGGGGCTGGTGGCCCCACTTGGTGGACCCCCGGGACCCTCCCGGTGGTCCTGGTACGTTACCGATAAACCCCGAAACTTTTCCGGTGACCAAAATAGGACTTCCCATATATAAATCTTTACCTCCGGACCATTCCGGAACTCCTCGTGACGTCCGGGATCTCATCCGGGACTCCGAACAACATTCGGTAACCACATACAAACTTCCTTTATAACCCTAGCGTCATCGAACCTTAAGTGTGTAGACCCTACGGGTTCGGGAACCATGCAGATATGACCGAGACGCTCTCCGGTCAATAACCAACAGCGGGATCTGGATACCCATGTTGGTTCCCACATGTTCCACGATGATCTCATCGGATGAACCACGATGTCGAGGATTCGATCAATCCCGTATTCAGTTCCCTTTGTCTAGCGGTATTGTACTTGCCCGAGATTCGATCGTCGGTATCCCGATACCTTGTTCAATCTCGTTACCGGCAAGTCTCTTTACTCGTTCTGTAACACATCATCCCGTGATCAACTCCTTGATCACATTGTGCACATTATGATGATGTCCTACCGAGTGGGCCCAGAGATACCTCTCCGTTTACATGGAGTGACAAATCCCAGTCTCGATTCGTGCCAACCCAACAGACACTTTCGGAGATACCTGTAGTGTACCTTTATAGCCACCCAGTTACGTTGTGACGTTTGGCACACCCAAAGCACTCCTACGGTATTCGGGAGTTGCACAATCTCATGGTCTAAGGAAATGATACTTGACATTAGAAAAGCTTTAGCATACGAACTACACGATCTTTGTGCTAGGCTTAGGATTGGGTCTTGTCCATCACATCATTCTCCTAATGATGTGATCCCGTTATCAACGACATCCAATGTCCATGGTCAGGAAACCGTAACCATCTATTGATCAACGAGCTAGTCAACTAGAGGCTTACTAGGGACATGGTGTTGTCTATGTATCCACACATGTATCTGAGTTTCGTATTAGTAGAATTCTAGCATGGATAATAAACGATTATCATGAACAAGGAAATAATAATAACCAATTTATTATTGCCTCTAGGGCATATTTCCAACAATGAATGGCCGGACAATGTGTCATTTTTCTTCTGCACCAAAGAATTTCAGACCATCATGTTGTTCTTTTCAGTTTGAATCTTCTTAGAAGTTGCAATGTACTCCCTCCGTTCCAAATTACTCATCGCAGAAATGGATGTATCTACAACTAAAATACATCTAGATACATCCATACCTGCGACAAGTAATTCGGAACGGAGTGAGTACGTAGGAAGATAACAATACACAGTTCATTTTTGTATGTCCAATTAATAGTGGTTTTGTGGTTGACATTTAGGGATGATGATATCAACAACTGCAATGGTAACAATATGTATGATGACATTCAAGGACAATGAATGTGAAGATAACATGCCTGCCAGTGTACTTGAATTCATCAGTTGTATGGGGAAAATCCAATGTAAAACTGCTATGTAAAATACTACGATTCGTAAGGTTTCATAATAACAAATTCTTATTTCAAGATTGATCGTGCTAACTTCAATTTGTTCAAATAGGACGTGCGTGCTATTTCTGAAAACATATGCTTCTCTGATGGCTTGCATCCCTGGTGGTAGTTTTAGATATCTAGCAAATTAAAGGGCGCCTCATAATTCATTGGATATAGGCCAGTTGGGTGAATTAAATATAGTTAACTGTAAATTACTTTGAGTTTCTAGCTTGAAATGAAATCGTGACCTATACTCTTTAACAATATTATGTGCTTGATGGTGGTCCTGTGTATTGCTTAAAATTATCACGTAGTTTACTAGCAGTTGCAGTGCTCTTATTATTTAATTTCCACAAATATGTTCCCCTCAATCTGAAGATATGAACTATGCTGCTCCTCCTGGTTTGTGTGTTGCTTCTGATGGATGGTGTTCTGTTTCTTCAGTGTGTGGCAACTCTTCATTAAGATCGGGAATAAACAGAGAATCACGACCATGCTGTTTTGGTGGTCCGACGACCTACCCTATCTCCCTCGAGGCGTCTTCGCGCGCCGTTGTCCTCCCTCCATGCCAACCATGGTGGTCTTCGTGCGCCGTTTGTCCTCCCTCTGCGGCAACCGTGGCGGAGAGCAAAAAGTAAAACCAATTTAGAGACTATTCCGTGAACCACTACTCTTCAATCAAATGAAGAACGCTACGGTGGCTTCTTAATGACCAAAATTCAAATAAAAAGTCATAATCAGTGTAACATTAATTATTAGATTTAAATAAGTGTAACATTAATTATCATATTTGAATAAAAGAAAATGATGCGTAAGGACACATGGAGCAGGTTTTGCAATATTTTACGCGTTGCAACTCACGGGCATTAAAAAAAAGGAACAAACTCTTCCCAAGCAAACAACCATCTGTAAAACTAAAAATTCCCTAGCAAAAATACTCTAAAAAATATATGTAAAAATATCTTTTTCCTAAAAAAACTATTCTTTTTAGGGAAATGTTCCAATTTTCATGAAAAGATTAATTATTAAGTGTTCCGATTTTTATAAAAATCTTAACTTTTATTAAAAATAAGGAATTTTCCATGTTGAACCTTATTGTGGGCGTTTATTAAAATTCGATATAAAAAATGATGCACAATGGCACATGTGTCTTTTTTCGCCCGGTGCAATGCACGAGCATTTGTACTAGTATTGACTATACACCATTCAAATTTAGTGTTTACACATGCCTTTCAACTGATGAGAGTTTTCCTTTCATTTCCTTTGATTGATTCCATATTCTTTCTTTTTCATTTGCAGGGATGATTGGTTACATATTTACAAGGATGATTGATTCCATATTTGAGGCACATAGTTTACATAAATCTACATCATGCATTAGCTTCTGAACTAACTACACAATTGTGTATCATGCATTACCTTTCTGAACCGCCTATGGAAATGTGAAGGTTAGGGCATCTCCAACAGGACCCCCAAACCGTAGACAACTGTCCGGAACGCGTGGTCCAAACGTGTTTTGCCATCCAACAAGTCCTGTATCGGTCTCCCTACCGGCCCGGACGTACTTTTTCCCGCAAACTGGAAACAAAGTGGTGGTGGTGGGGGGGGGGGGGCTTTTCGGGTGATGCACATCCACATGTCCTCCTGCCCGACCCTGTCCTTCTCTTCGAGCCCCTCCTCCTCTCTGAGACTTTCCTTTCCGGCAAGGTCGAAGTTTTGGTTCTCTGCAGTGATAGTTCTTCGGCAGGCGGCTCATGGCTCATTCTCCATCCCTGTTGCGTGATTACTTCCTTTGGTGATCCAGAAATGAAGCAGAAAGGATTCTCGCCTTTTCCCCCGAGGTGATCCTGAGTTTCCGAACCGACGAGAGGATGATCCCCTTGAAGCTAGGGTCTCAAGCAAGCTTTTTCTAAAGAAACAATTCCATCTTTTGACCGGATATAAATAATACAATTAAAGTAGAACACTTATAATAAAAATAGGCATGGGTACGAAGTCTTAATGCTTACAACTGTATATCGTATAATTGTGTTGGGACCAAATATGGTCGTAATTTGTGCATTGGAAGTCACCCACGAGATGTGCTTGTTACAAACTAAAGTGGGGGATGAGTCCAAATTACATCTTGACCAACACGCGTTTTGCATCAAGAGTTAGTTATCCAACTGAAGACCCTATCCGTCTCGCTGGGTTGCCTCGATAATTAATATTGCAATAATCAGACAAAAGCATTGGGCATTTAATGAGTACACCTCTTGAATCCCCGGTGATAGGATATGTGTTACCGTATTAAACCTTTCTGTCACTGGTGTTCAGAATAACACTTCACTAGTAGAAAACAGGGCTTTGGTCCAGGCCGGGTCAGCCCATTAGTCCCAGTTCAGTCCAGAACCAGGACTAATGGGGACATTGGTCCCCGTTCGTGAGCCCAGGGGGCCGGTCGGGCCACGTGGGCCATTAGTCCCGGTTCATTTGGACCTTTTGGTCCCGGTTGGTGGGACGAACCGGGACCAATGGGCCTCGCTCCTGGCCCACCACCATTGGTCCCGGTTGGTGGCTTGAACCGGGACCAAAGGCTCCACTTTAGTCCCGGTTCATGCCACCAACCGGGACCAATGGTGGTGCCTATATATACCCCCTCGCGCAAGAGCAGAGCACACTGCTCTGTTTTTTCTGGCCGAGGGGGAGAGGGCTTGATGGTGCTCTAGCTCACCTCCTATGCACACAAGGTGTTCGATGGAATGCCCGAGCCACACTACTTAAGCTTTCTCCTCTCCAAGCTCGACCTCCAAGCTCCATTTTCCACAATATTTGTCTAGGTTTAGCGGTCCGTCATGCCCCGTCCCCGTCTTCACCGCCGTCGATCACCCGCGCCGAGCTCATCGCCGGCACCACCGTGGTGAGCCTCTTGTTCTTATCTTCTTTCTGAAAGGAAAAATATTGTTACTTGTATGTTTACATAGATACTTGTATTGTTTTCTTACTTTTATTATTGCATCTTATATAGTGCGATGGTTTTGGTATCCGTCCCCGTCGGCCCTCGTCCTGTCTATGATTCGGATGTGGTATATATATTATATTTATAACTATTGGTTCATTTATTGTTTATGAAAATTATGCCGACCAACGTGACATAGATTTTATTTATGTAGGATGTATGTGAATCAAAAATGCCAACCGACCCTATTGTCAAGAGGTTAAATTTAGTTGAAGAATAAAACAATTTGTTGAAGGAAAAAATAAAAAAAATGAGGAGGAAAGATGATATTGGAGTTGCATGTTGCGGATGTCGTCGATGATCACAAGATCAAGATGGATGCAATGCGCTTGAAGATTAGAAAGATTAGAAAATATGCCATTCATACCGAGGCTTGGTATCATTATGCCATTGGATCAATTGTTACCTTGGTTGCGATTATGATCGCATTTGTTTTTGCATTGAAATGTTTTACATAGTTTCAATGTATGGTTTAATTAATTAGATGCTGTGGAGAGCTATATGTTGTTAGATGAGAACTATGTATGCACTTTGGTTTTAATGTGATGATGAACTTCTATTAATTTGGACACTTAATTATATACAATGCACGCAGATGAACCGGCAATGGATGTACGGTGACAGACACACCTACGAGTACATTAAGGGCGTGCATGACTTTCTCGATGTGGCTGAGGCAAACAAGCAGAATGGTTTTATGTGTTGTCCATGCACTGAATGTGGGAATATGAGGTCTTACTCTAACCGGAAAATCCTTCACTCCCACCTGCTTTACAAGGGTTTCATGCCACACTATAATGTTTGGACGAGGTGCGGAGAAATAGGGGTTATGATGGAAGACGGCGAAGAAGAAGAGTACGATGACAACTATGTGCCCCCTGAATACGGTGATGCTGCAACGGGGGGAGCTGGTGAAGATCAAGAGGAACCAGACGATGTGCCCAATGATGCTGCAACGGGTGAAGCTGCTGAAAATCAAGAGGAACCAGACGATGTGCCCGATGATGATGATCTCCGCCGGGTCATTGTCGATGCAAGGACGCAATGCAAAAGTCAAAAGGAGAAGCTGAAGTTCGATCGCATGTTAGAGGATCACAAAAAAGGGTTGTACCCCAATTGCGAAGATGGCAACACAAAGCTCGATACCGTACTGGAATTGCTGCAGTGGAAGGCAGAGAATGCTGTGCCTGACAAAGGATTTGACAAGCTACTAAAAATATTGAGGAAGAAGCTTCCAAAGGATAACGAATTGCCCAACAGTACATACGCAACAAAGAAGGTCGTATTCCCTCTAGGATTGGAGGTGGAGAAGATACATGCATGCCCTAATGACTGCATCCTCTACAACGGTGCATACAAGGATCTAAACGCATGCCCGGTATGCGGTGCATTGCGGTATAAGATCAGACGAGATGACCCTGGTGATGTTGACGGCGAGCCCCCCAGGAAGAGGGTTCCTGCGAAGGTGATGTGGTATGCTCCTATAATACCACGGTTGAAACGTCTGTTCAGAAACGAAGAGCATGCCAAGTTGATGCGATGGCACAGTGAGAACCGAAAGAAAGATGAGAAGCTGAGAGCACCCACTGACGGGTCGCAGTGGAGAAAAATCGAGAGAAAGTACTGGGATGAGTTTGCAAAGGACCCAAGGAATGTATGGTTTGCTTTAAGCGCGGATGGCATTAATCCTTTCGGGGAGCAGAGCAGCAATCACAGCACCTGGCCCGTGACTCTATGTATGTATAACCTTCCTCCTTGGATGTGCATGAAGCGGAAGTTCATTATGATGCCAGTTCTCATCCAAGGCCCTAAGCAACCCGGCAACGAAATTGATGTGTACCTAAGGCCATTAGTTGAAGAACTTTTACAACTGTGGAATGGAAACGGTGTACGTACGTGGGATGAGCACAGATAGGAGGAATTTAACCTGAAGGAGTTGCTGTTCGTGACCATCAACGATTGGCCCGCTCTCAGTAACCTTTCAGGACAGACAAACAAAGGATACCACGCATGCACGCACTGTTTAGATGACACTGAAAGTATATACCTGGACAAATGCAGGAAGAATGTGTACCTGGGCCATCGTCGATTTCTTCCGACCAACCATCAATGTCGAAAGAAAGGCAAGCATTTCAAAGGCGAGGCAGATCACCGGAAGAAGCCCGCCATGCGCACCGGTGATCACGTGCTTGCTATGGTCAATGATTTACACTACGTAATCTTTGGAAAGGGTCTCGGTGGTCTAGCTGTTCTGATTGACGCTGAGGGACACGCACCCATGTGGAAGAAGAAATCTATATTTTGGGACCTACCCTACTGGAAAGACCTAGAGGTCCGCTCCTCAATCGACGTGATGCACGTGACGAAGAACCTTTCCGTGAACCTGCTAGGCTTCTTGGGCGTGTATGGGAAGACAAAAGATACACCTGAGGCACGGGAGGACCTGCAACGTTTGCACGAAAAAGACGGCATGCCTCCGAAGCAGTATAAAGGTCCTGCCAGCTACGCTCTTACGAAAGAAGAGAAAGAAATCTTCTTTGAATGCCTGCTCAGTATGAAGGTCACGACTGGCTTCTCGTCGAATATAAAGGGAATAATAAATATGCCAGAGAAAAAGTTTCAGAACCTAAAGTCTCATGACTGCCACGTGATTATGACGCAACTGCTTCCGGTTGCATTAAGGGGGCTTCTACCGGAAAACGTCCGATTAGCCATTGTGAAGCTATGTGCATTCCTCAATGCAATCTCACAGAAGGTGATCGATCCAGAAATCGTACCAAGGCCAAGGAGTGATGTGGCGCAATGTCTTGTCAGTTTCGAGCTGGTGTTCCCACCATCCTTCTTCAATATCATGACGCACGTCCTAGTTCATCTAGTCGACGAGATTGTCATCCTGGGGCCCGTATTTCTACACAATATGTTCCCCTTTGAGAGGTTCATGGGAGTCCTAAAGAAATATGTCCATAACCGCGCTAGGCCAGAAGGAAGCATATCGATGGGCCATCAAACAGAGGATGTTATCGGGTTTTGTGTTGACTTCATTCCTGGCCTTAAGAAGATTGGTCTCCCTAAATCGCGGTATGAGGGGAGACTGACTGGAAAAGGCACTCTTGGAAGTGACTCAATAATATGCAGGGACGGATATTCTTGGTCTCAAGCACACTACACATTTCTACAGAACTCTAACTTGGTGACCCCGTATGTCGATGAACACAAGAACAGTCTGCGCTCCAAACACCCGGAGAAGTGCGACGACTGGATTACATATGAACACATCAGGACTTTCAGCAGTTGGTTGGAAACACGTCTCAGAGGTGACAACACTGTTTGTGATGAGTTGTACTTGTTGTCCAGGGGACCATCTTTGACTGTATTGACTTGCAAACGATACAAGATAAATGGGAATACATTTTACACGATCGCCCAAGATCAAAAGAGCACCAACCAAAACAGCGGTGTCCGCTTTGATGCAGCAATCGAGAGCGGAAAGGACACATATTATGGTTACATAGTGGACATATGGGAACTTGACTACGGACCTGATTTTAAGGTCCCTTTGTTTAAGTGCAAATGGGTCAATCTGTCAGGCGGCGGGGTACAGGTAGACCCACAGTACGGAATGACAATAGTGGATTTGAAAAATCTTGGGTACACTGATGAACCGTTCATCCTAGCCAATGATGTGGCACATGTTATCTATGTGATGGACATGTCTACCAAACCGAGAAAAAGAAAAGATAAGGAAGCGAATACATCAGACGATGAGCCAAAGCGCCACATAGTTCTATCAGGAAAAAGGGACATCCTGGGAGTGGACGGCAAGACAGACATGTCTGAAGATTATGAAAAGTTTCATGAAATTCCTGCCTTCAATGTCAAGGCTGACCCAAGCATCCTGATAAACGATGAAGATTATCCATGGTTACGGCGCAATAAGCAAATGACACAAGCGAAGAAAAAGTGAAGACTTTCTCCCGCAACTATTATGATGATACCATGCCAACTTTGTAACACACGAGTATGCTACCATTGTCCGTTTTGTACATGCACATGCTATGTGGGTGAAATTACGATACCATGCCAACTTTCAACTTTTTCAGAGTTCATTTGAAATGCTTTAATGTCTTATGGTTCGGCCCTCGTAATACCATTATTCAAATTTGAAAACTAATGGCACTAACAGAAAGTTTATAATTTTTTCTAAAACTGATGGCACTAACAGAAATTTTATAATTTTTCTGACCTAAAAGCAAAAAGAATTAAAAAATAAAGCAAAAAACAAAAGAAAATAAATAATGCAAAAAACAAAACAAAAAAACAGGGAAAAAACTATTTTTATAGTAAAGTTAATCACAAACTTGTGATTCACACAAATTTCAAAGAATTCAAATTTTAACTATTCAAATTTGAAAAGTAATGGCACTAACAGAAAGTTTATATTTTTTCTAAAACTAATGGCACTAACAGAAAGTTTATAATTTTGCTGACCTAAAAGCAAAAAGAATTAAAAATGCAAAAAACAAAAGAAAATAAATAATGCAAAAAACAAAAAAAAATTGGAAAAAGTAAAGTTAATCACAAACTTGTGATTCAAACAAATTTCAAAGAATTCAAATTTTAACTATTCAAATTTGAAAACTAATGGCACTAACAGAAAGTTTATAATTTTTCTAAAACTAATGGCACTAACAGAAAGTTTATAATTTTGCTCCTCGCTTCTGGCCCATGACCATTAGTCTCGGTTTGTGCCACAAACCGGGACTAAACGGTTGGTCCTCCTTGCGGGCAGAGTTTAATCCCACCTCGCCAACCGAAGGGGGCTCACACCGGTTTATAAGCCCTTCCCTCTCTGCCTTGTTGAGCTCCTCTCAAAGTGAAAATAGATGCCCTAATAGAGAAAAGTTTAATCTAAATTCAGAGTGAATTTCTCTCAAATTCATAGAAATTTATTATGAATTTAAGTTGAATTTTCTCTATAAGCGCATCTATTCTCATTTTTTTAGTAAGTTAATCACAAACTTGTGATTCACACAAATTTCAAAGAATTCAAATTTTAACTATTCAAATTTGAAAACTAATGGCACTAACAGAATGTTTATAATTTTTCTAAAACTAATGGCACTAACAGAAAGTTTATAATTTTGCTAACCTAAAAGCAAACAGAATTAAAAATTAGAGCAAAAAACAAAAGAAA
>NC_041384.1:717029832-717030744 GCF_002162155.2 Triticum dicoccoides
AAAGCAAAAAAGAATAAAAAAATAAAGCAAAAAACAAAAGAAAATAAATAATGCAGAAAACAAAACAAAAAATCTGGGAAAAAATAGCAACAATAAGTATTTTGTTATAAGTAGAAACAAAATAAAATAAATAAAGCAACAAAGAAAACAAAAAACAAAAAAAGTGTTTTCAAATTTGAAAACTAATGGCATTAACAAAAAGTTTATAATTTTTCTAAAACTAAAAGCATAAAGAATTAAAAAATAAAGCAAAAAATAAAATAAAATAAAATAAATAAAGCAACAAAAAAAACAAAAAAAGTGCCACCTACTGGGCCCCCACGGCCTGAATACGACTAGAAACCCATCCAAGGGCCAGGATTCAGATCCGCAGGAGGCCCAGTAGGCCCACAGGCATAGCAGTGACAATTAGGCCCGTAAGATTGCAATGGAGAGAAGCTCGAGAGGGGTGCGGCAGTGGGGCTTATAAACCACTGCGCACCCCTCTCAACTAGCGAGGTGGGACTAAACTTTCGATGCCGCAGCAGCACAAGGCCTTTGGTCCCGGTTGGTGGCACCAACCGAGACTAAAGGGGGCATTGGTCACGGTTGATGCCACGAACCGTGACCAATGCCCCCCTTTATTCCCGGTTGGTGCTACCAACCGGGACCAAAGGTCGCCGCTTCCCGCCCTTTGGGCTGCTGAAAAGAGGTCTTTGGTCCCGGTTGGTGGCACCAACTGGGACTAATGCCCGCCTTTAGTCCCAGTTGTTGCCACGAACCGGGACTAAAGGCTCTGCTATATAAGTCCACACTTAGGAAATTTTCACTCTCATCTTGCAGTTGCCGCCCCCGATGACGCCGACGCCGCCAGGCTGCCCCGACGATGCCCGCCCCGGCCCGCCCCCATCATCGCCGTCGCCCGCGCCCCTG
>NC_041384.1:717030754-717048256 GCF_002162155.2 Triticum dicoccoides
TTTTTTTGGTGATATTAATTATTGTAAATATGCAAATGTTTGTATATTCATATGAACAATGAATTAGGCAATACTACTTCATGTATTTTTAAGAAGGAAGAAGAAGAAAAAGAATGAGAGGAAAAAGGAAATAAGAAGAGGAAGAAAGGAGAAGAAGAGGGGAGAGGAAGACGAGGAGAAATAAATAAGAAGAAGAAAAAAGAAGAAAAATAAGAGGAGAAGAAGAAAGGAATAGAGGAGAAGAAGAGAAAAATAGAATATATATTATATTTTCTCTTTTCTCCTCTATTCCTTTCTTATTCTCCTCTTTTTTTTTCTTTTTTTTCTTCGACACGTGGGGGGGGGGTCGATATACCCCCTCCCCGATAATATTATTTTCCCATGTATGTATGTCATGTCGATATAAACTCCCGATAACTTCATAGCATTTTTTCCATGTATGTATGTCATTGTCGATATACCCCCTCCCCGTTAACTTCTACAGGAGGGGGTGTCGATATAACCCTCCCCGATAACTTCGACATGACGGGGGTCGATATACCCCCTCCCTGATAACTTCCACATGAGGGGGGTCAAGAACTAGTTTAGGGGGTCGAGGGTTGAGAACTAGTTTAGGGGGTCAAGGGTCGAGAACATCGGACATTCATGAGAGAGGCGAGGAAGAAGGGGAAGAAGAGGGAGAAGAAGAGGAGAGGAAGAAAAGGAAGTCTTCTCCTCTATTCTTTCTTCTCTTCTTTTTTCTTCTTCTTCCTATATGTATTAGTTTTTTTATTTAGGTTGTTAATTAGTAGATATTAATTTTGTTCATATATGTATGTATGTATGTATCGGGTATGTCGTTACCGATATACCCTCTACCCGATAACTTCGACATGAGGGGGTCGAGAGGGGGTCGAGGGTCGCCGAGGGGTCGAGGGTCGTCGAGGGTCAGGGTCACCGAGCGGTAGAGGAAACCCTAAATAGCAAGTATCGTCGATGTGAGATACATGTGGCCGTCGGTGTCGGACACTACATCCACGTCCCACAAGTGACGTGGGCGTCGAAGCCCGCGTCACTTGTGGGACGTGGATGTACTGTCCGACACCGACGGCCACATGTATCTCACACCCACGATACTTGCTATTTAGGGTTTCCTCTACCGCTCGGTGACCCTCGACGACCCTCGTTCCCGATAAAAAAAAAGAGGAAGAAGAAGAAAAAAAGAGGAGAAGAAAGAATAGAGGAGTTCTTACTCCTCTATTCTTTCTTCTCCTCTTTTTTTTCTTCTTCCTCTTCTTTTTTTATCCTTGAAGCGTTGTCGAGGCCACCCCAAGCCCTAGAGAAGCAGCGTCGAGGCCACCCCAAACCCTAGAGAAGCAGCGTCGAGGCCACTAATTAATATTAGTTCTACGTTTGCCACTAATATATCAATCTGTCATGTTTGAATAATAATTGCCATGTTGTCAATATTTGTAGAAACTATGGACACCGCCCGAGATGAAGTACAAGAAGAGTTGTTGGGGGACATAATCGCACGAGGAAGTGATGCCGTCTGCTCGTTGTTTCTCAACGACACTGATGGTCTGGAAGCAGCTGGCTATGATTATGATGGCTCCGGTGACCTAGTGCCGGTGCAAGAAGGAGACCGTGAGGACGGCTCCAGTGACCCAATGCCGGTGCAAGAAGGAGACCGTGATGACGTCTCCGGTGACCGAACCGAGTCCGGCCAGGTATATATATTATAGTTAAGCTTTTGCTGACTAGCTAATTGATGCATTCATTGTTTTGGTATGTACACATATTAATTAAGTCTTTGTTCTTTTTTCTAGCCCTCTGGATCGAGCACAACTTCGGTAAAGAGACGAGGCCCAAAGAAAAAGTTGAGCTCGGATGAAAAGTTTGAGATTATAGCAATCGCGCCCGACGGCCAACCGATTGAACCCCTCCGGACAAAGAGCGCATTTGTTGCTCAGTGTGGGGTTTTGGTTAGGGACAAGATCCCGATCAGCATCCATCAATGGTTAAAGCCGGCTGCAGTACACCCTGAGGTGTCTTATGTCAATGATATGCAGCAAAATGATCTTTGGACTGAGCTGAAGTCAAATTTCACCCTACCGCCAGAGGATGATCCGGAGAAGCCAGTTAAAGAGCAATTAATCAAGTCTTTTGCTCTTAAGAGGATGGCAGAACTATTCAGGAGGTGGAAGAAAGAGCTGAATAAGTTTGTCGAAAATAAAGAGACACCAGAATTCAAGGGCAGATATGAGAAGATCAGAGATCACTGGCCCGCATTTGTGGCCGACGAGACATCGGAAAAGAGTAAGAAGATGTCGGCGACAAACAAGCAAAATGTTGCGAAGAAGAAGCATCACCATCGCACGGGGTCAGGTGGCTACCTCGTAGCCCGTCCTAAGTGGTCCAAGACTGAGAATGATCTAGTTGATAAAGGGATCGAACCAGAGACAATTAACTGGCCAGACCGTTGCCGGACTTGGTTCTTCGAGGCTGGCGGAACCTTGGACCCTATATCAGGGAAGTGCATTTGGACGAACGATCAAATGGACATACCAGTCAAGAAGCTTCAGCAGTATATAGAAGCAGTGCAGCAAGGGACATTCTTTCCAGACAGAGAGAACGACAAGCTCACAATGGCCCTCGAGAATCCTGAGCACCCTGGACGGACACGAGGCACGCCAAGCTCCATTCCGTGGAAGGTTGGGTTTCCGGACGCATGCGGTTACAAATGCCAGGAGAGGAGGAAAAAAGTGCAGAAGACCCAAATGCAGGCATTGCAAGCAAGGATACAAGTGATAGAGGAACGAGAAGCAAATCACAGCAAACGAACTGCCGAAGCTTCCCCCGAAGCTACCCCGCCATCTCAGCGGAGAAGCAGCGTGGCTTCCACCGAGCTGCTTCAGCCGGAGCATGCCTTGACGGCTCATGCCAGCTATCCCATGGATGCTATCACGGAGTCTCAAAATTGCCACCTGATGACGCAATGGATGAAGTCGAAGGTCAAGGCGGATGTTGGCTCTGTTTATCCTACTGAACCCGGCGCAACTTTTCACTGCCGGCCTATTCCAGAAGGATATGCTAGGGTGATGGTGGATGAAATAACGGAGAGATTCCAGGACCTCCAGCTTGACCACCCTACCGGTGAAGGGGAGACTAGGCTGGGTTCTGCTCTGAAGACTCCATGCCTTTGGTGGAAGGAGCTCATCAACCTTCTGAACTGGACGCCTCCGCCTCCTCCTCCTCCTTCGGCAAGTCAGGGCACTCCGCCTCCTCCACCGCCTCCTCCTCCGGCGAGTCAGGGCACTCCGCCTCCTCCACCGCCTCCTCTTCCGGCGAGTGACGATCATGGCACTCGGCCGGCTCCTTCTCCGGCGTCTGGCGGCACTCCGCCTCCTTCTCCGCCTGCGCCGGCGCGCCCGAGCAGCCAGCCTCCTCCTTCTCCGCCTCGTCAGCAAGGGCGGAGGAGACCTGCCGCCGCTCCGGCTGCTCCGGTGCATCGTAGTCCTTCTCCTCCGCCTCGTAAGCAAGTAAAGAAGACAACCGCTCTGTCTGCTCTGCCGGCGTCTAGCAGTACAGCCAGAGGCGGGAGGACATACAGATTCGGTCCTTCTCTGAAGACTCCAGAGAAGTTACCATACGAGAGGACCCCAGAGGAGAACACCGAGATCGCACGAGAAGAAGTGAGGAACTACTTTGAAGGGGTGAAAGCAAAGAAACATCCATCTCCAGAGGAGAAGGTAGATCCGGTGAAAGCGAAGCGCACTCTGGCTGCCCTGACAAAACCACCCAAGTCTCCGCCGAAAGGGAACTATGAGCGCATTATTGGAAAGGAATTTGCCGAAGCGGAGTGGTCGGGAAGTACTGTCAGTGATCAAAGGCTGAAAGAACGACGAGCTGGGAAACAAATTGCCCAGCTCGGCGAACAAGCGAAGCAATCGTGCCCCTCGCTCAAGGTGCCTAGCGACATCGTCGCTAATGATCCGAGGATGGTGCCCGGTTATAGCAATCTTGGCGATTACCTGCCCGACGATGTACATTATGATTTCATGGAGGTGCAGATACAAAGATACGAGTACGGGAAGCCTCTCATCAAAGATGAAAGATCTCTATCAACGATGATACGAAGATTGCATGATTGGTACTTGAAAATCTGCAGAGAGTCTGGGGGGAGGAGTACTTTGTATGTGAGTGTTAAAAAGGAGCATGACCTCGTTGGAATTGAACTGTTGCCTGTTCCATTTGAGGAGTTCTTTCAGTTTTTCAATCAATTGGCCCTCGATAAAGCAACGGTCACCTGCTACTGTCTGTAACTAGTCCTACTTCTGTTGTTAAGTCTCTCTATATAGCTCAGCTCTTTCATTTCATGTATTTATAATCATCCTCACTATATTCTGCAGATTGAAGATCGCCGAATTGAAGAAAAGACAAGTCGGTGATATTGGGTTCATTAACCCATATCTCATAGATGCAACTGAGGTTAAATTTCATGCCGCCGATACCGAGGCCAACTTGCTACGATCGTTGGTAATAAATGAAAACAAAGATATAATACTCTTTCCTTACAATTTCAAGTGAGTGTTACTGTCTTGTGCGTATTCGGTTTCCCTTATATATTAGTCAAGGTTATAGTAATGTAATTGATGAGTTATGCATGCGTGTGCAGTTTCCACTATATTCTCCTAGAGATTAAGCTTGAGCAGGGACTAGTAACCGTCTTAGACTCAAGACGAAAAGATCCCCAAGACTATGCGGACATGACTCAAATGCTCGAGAAGTAAGTTAAATCGATCATTATCCACCATATCACAACTTTGTTCATTTCCTGATATATCAAGTAATTGTTTTCTTTGTCTGGCAGGGTTTGGAAAAATTCACCAAAAAAGCTCCAGGACTCCCGAAGAAGCTGCAATTTAGACACCCGAAAGTAAGTACTATAGTAGCATGTTCCGCGCATCTCCTATTGATTCAAGCGCTAGTTTCATCAATACCATTTGGCATTCTTGCTTATCAGTTCGATTGACCTCTATTTCTTGTAAAGTGGTTGTGGCAGGAACAAAGGAATGATTTCTGTGGATACTACGTTTGCGAGTCCATCTGCCACACGACCTGTGAGCGGGGCTACACTGACGAACAATATGAAGTACGTAAATAACAACATTCACAATTTTATTTTATTACCATCATTTGTGTTGAGTTTCATTCATTCATATATATATATATATATATATATATATATATATATATATATATATATATATATATATATATATGTATAGACCCCCTTCTTCAAATTAGATGTTTCGGAAACTGGATGAACTCCTAGCACCAGCTCGCATGCGAGCAATTCAAGAGGAATTGGCGGCATTCTTTCTTGACCACGTGATCGCTGAAGACGGAGAATACTATGTGGACCATGAGTCCGTATGATTATATTTGTAAGAGATAATTATTGTATATATGTAGCCGGTAGTGTCGGATAGATATACGAGAACTTGTTGTTCGACCAATCTCTTGGAGAAGGAGAGGTGGTCGATATCACTTCTCTCTGTATGCATATATGTTCATGACGATCTTCGGTTTCCTTCATTTGCTTACTAGCTAGCTAGCGTGTATAGTCCTCTCTATATGTATGTATAGTACGTAGCCTAGACCAAGCACGGACATAAGAGAGGACACTTCTCTCCCCTCCCCCCCTTTCAAAAAAAAACAAAAACCCCAGCCACAGAAATGCTGACGCGTAGATGCCTATTGGTCCCGGTTGGTGCCACCAACCAGGACCAAAGGCCTCCTGCCTGGGCTCCGCGCACAGGCCACGTGGAGGCCCATCTGTCCCGGTTCTGGATTGAACCGGGACTAAAGGGACAGGGCATTAGTACCGACCCTTTAGTCCCGGTTCAGGAACCGGGACAAAAGGCCCTTACAAACCGGGACAACTGGCCCTTTTTCTACCAGTGCTTCATGGTCTCCCTACCCTTAGCCACTTCGTCGCTCGCTCTCCATGATCCTGAGTACCTGCAAGGATGAAGAACGTGAATGAGACAAGAGACATCTATGGAACAATTTTCTTTCACACATACGAGTCATTTATTCAAAGCCCATCCATTGATCCCCATAGCAAATACATCGGGTTGCAAGGCTCTTGCCTCAACCCATACCTTACCGAACTACTCACACATAGACATCAGATCACACAAAGAACACATCATAAAACCCATCATGAAGGTAGATTGATTGGTAATATGTCTTACAATGGATGTCGTGTGAGATGCACGATTACATGTATGACTAGAAAAGGAAGAACTATGGTGGAGATGGAGATGGTGGCTATGGAGATGGGAAATGTCGGCAGATGGGGTTGATGAAGAGGGGATGAAGATGACTCTGTTCTGGCTCCGCTCATGGTTGTTTTGTTGACATTTTGGACTCAACCCCTTTATAAAAGTTGTTTAGCTGGACGAGGAGCATTGGTTTCCATATGTCATACGAGCGCTCGCATTCGCATGGAATGTCGTGTTTGCTCTGGAATTGCTGGCGCGCCTCCACTTGATTTCTTCTATCTTCTCCTTTACTCTTTTCCATGTCCTCACTTGATTTCATAAATATTTAGCCCATTTCATATGGAAACACAATAAAGATAGGATTTTGGAATCCTATGCATTCGTTAGGCGTTAGTGGCGATATCGTAGCAAATATCTCGGTGGAGTCTCCGTCCCTCCTGCGCGATTACTTACTTTGGTGATCCAGAAATGGAGCAAAAAGGATTCTCTCCTTTTTTTCCTAGAGGTAACTCTAAGTTATCGAACCCATGAGAGGATGATCCCCTTGAAGCTAGGGTCTCAACTCTCAAGCAAGAGTTTTCTAAAGAAACAATTCCTTCTTTTGACTGGATCAAAATCAAACAAATGAAGGAGAACATATAATAAAAATAGGCATGGTATGAGGTCTTAATGCTTACAACCATATAATTGTGTTGAGACCAAATATGATCTTAACTTGTGCATTGGAAGTCACCCATCGAGATGTGGTTTTTACGAACCGAAGTGGGGGATGTGTCCAAATTACGTCTTGACTGGTACACGTCCTGCATCAAGAGTCAGCTAACCAACCGAAGGCCCTATCTATCTCACTAGATTACCTCGATAATTAATATTGCACTAATCAGAAAAAAGCATTAGGTGTATAATGGCTACACCTCCTAAATCCCTAGAGATAGGATCCATGTTACCATACTAAACCTTTCTGTCACTAGTGTTCGGAAACACTTCACGGTCTCCCTGCCCTTAGCCTCATCATGACTCGCTCTGCATGATCCTTCGTACCCGCAGAGGTGAAGAATGTGAATGAGACAAGAAACATGTACGGAACAATTTTATTTCACACATACGGGATGTTAATTCAAATCACTTCCATGGATCCTCACAACAAATAATCGGGTTGCGAGGTTCTTTCCTCAACTCAGATCTTACCAAACTACTCACACGTGGAGATCAAATCACACGAAGAACACATCATGAAGGTAGATTGATTGATATTATGTTTTACAATGGATGCTATGTGCGATGCACGATTACGACTAGAGGAGGCAAAAGTATGGTGGAGATGGAGATGGTGGCTATGGAGATGGCAAGTGGCTGCGGCTTGGGTTGATGAAGAGTGGATGAAGATGACTCTGTTCTGGCTCCGCTCACAGTTGTTCTATTGACATTTCGGCCTCAATCCCTTTATAAAAGTTGTTCAAGTGGACAAGGAGCATCGGTTTCCATGCCATACGACCACTCATGCGAGTACTCAAGGTCACATGGAACGCTGCCTTTTGCTCTGGAATTGGTGGCACGCTTCCACTTGATTTCTTCTATCTTCTCATTTACTCATTT
Organism: Triticum dicoccoides; assembly: GCF_002162155.2. Lineage (NCBI taxonomy): Eukaryota > Viridiplantae > Streptophyta > Magnoliopsida > Poales > Poaceae > Triticum > Triticum dicoccoides. The sequence goes on from NC_041384.1 coordinate 717,038,623, forward strand.
AAATGTTCTCACATGATTTCGTCTATATTTAGCTCATTCCCTATGGTAACACAATAAAGAGAGGATTTTGGAATCCTATGCATTCATTAGGCATTAGTGGCAAGATCGGAGTGAATATCTCGGTTTTAATGAACTATATCGGTTTAAACTAAGGGTAGAGGAGTGTAAAAATATCACTCATCACTGCGCTACCGCATGGAGGAGCTAGCAAACCTCCCACGGAACCGCGATGGCGTCTAGATCAGACGCCACGCCAAGGAGGAGCCGGCATGCAACCGCGATGTCCAAATCGGGCGACGCGTGAAGGAGGAGCCGGCGTCGGCGCCGCACAGCTGCTATGCCCGGATTGACGGGACGGCCTTGCCGCCCGGCCGCAACCGGCGCAGGTGGTTTGTGAAGGACAAACTGCATTTGCGATCGCCAAGGCGTGAGGCCACATTCTCCACTACCTCGGTGGCGGCGGTCCCTCGAGCTGGGGGGCCGTCATGTCCGCAGAGGAGCGGCCGGCGAGGCAACAGGTGCTCTACGAGCAGCGCTACGCTGCTCGCCACTCGGCGTTCGCCAAGTCAGACGTGACGCCGGCCGAGGTCCTCAACGATCCCGACCTGGCCACTCTGGGCCCTCGACCGCCCCGTCACCACTGCAGACACGGCCGCTGTCTGGGCCCTCGACTGCCCCGTCACCACCGCAGACACGGCCACGAGGCACCGCCACCGCCTTCACGGCGAGCTCGCCTAGATCAGTGAGAAGTGGTTGCTTAGCGGTTGCTCCGACAATGCTGACAGGGGCAAGCAAATTCTCAGGGCTCTGCGGGTGCCGTCCGCATTGGCCGCGGTGGTGAAGTGCCTTCTCCGCGAGCTCCAGGCATCGGCCGGACAAGGCTGCCGTGGCAGACCCGTGCTCTTCCATCGCTAGAGGGATGACTACGATGACACATATGGCAATGGTGGTGCGGCTGGGCAGGGCGGCCGCACGTACAAGATGGTCGTTCGATACAAGTGTTAGTTTTTTTCCCGTAGTTTTAAGCTAGAAGGCCAATACCAGCTCCCGCTTTAGTGTCATGGACTGGTCCCCTCCAGTCCGTGAACGGATGTGGTGTCTGCTTTGCGGCTCAGCGTAGAAGATGCCCTTAGCGAATGTACAATCGGACACCTCCCCTATCGAAAGAAGGATGGAGCTGAAGACAAAAAAAAAGCCATTTATTTTTCTAAGCGCATGTCTTGGCACCTTGCCTTGTACGTACATGCCGCAGGGACGGAAAGCAACAGAACAAGCTAAGTATGCACAAAGCCATTAAACACATAGTACAAGTCTTTATTTATTTTCCCCACAAGAAAGTATTTATTTCAATGTTGTTTCAAATTTTAGATCCACACACACGCATCAATCAATCTAATTAATGTGTACCAAATTAAACCCAGGCGAGTTCATGTGGTTGGCTGCCGCCTAGGGATAGGGGGATGTTCATGCGAATCTCATGGGGTACACGGGCAATTTGTTGGGGTAGAAGAGCCCAAAGTTCCTCTCCGTCTCATCCCCGGGCTTCATGTTCTCGTTGAACATGGCGAACACATAGGCCTCAATGGGCCCAGGCCTCTTGGGTGTGCCGCGGGCCACATGGTCGATGAGGCCCTGGTTGTATGCCCGCGCGTTCTCCGGCGTGGCCGCGAACCCGCCGGCGGAGGGCCACCCGGTCTCCGACACCACCACCCTCACGCCCGGCGCCCCTGCCTTCTCGAGCGCCGCGTACAGGGCGTCGACCATGGCGTCGAAGAGGTTGGTGTAGATCAGCCCATTTCCGGCATCCCTCACCGGCGTCGCGCCCGGCTGGAAGGTGGCGTAGTTGAGCTGGATGTCGCGCGGGCTGCTGCGGTAGGCGATGTAGGGGTACACGTTGGCGAGCAGCGGCGCGCCGGTGGCGGCCAGGAGCTGGGCCACGTCGGCCATGTAGGGCTGCGCGAACACGGCGGCGGAGGGCGGGAAGGAGTTGGCGATCACGTCCAGCCTCACCGCCGTGGACACCTTGATGCCGGCGCCGGCCCCGCCGAGGCCCTCCGCGGCCAGGGCGTCGTTGAGGTTCCGCATGGCCGCCAGGATGCTCTGCGCGGTGTCGCTGGCAAGCTCGTTGCCGACGGAGATGTAGCGCACGTCCACCGCGGCGCGGTAGTAGGGCTTGACGTTGGCCTGCACCCAGGCGGCGGCGGCGGAGAGGCTGCTGGCGAGGACGGCCACGTCGTTGTTGGTGGTGCCGAGGCTGAGGCTGATGCCGGAGCCGCGGAGCGCGTCGAGCGCCTGGAGCTGGACGGAGTAGACGCGCATGTTGGTGATCCCCAAGAATCTGTAGAACTGCACCACGTCGCTCGGCGGCGGGAGGTTGTTCCCGATGATGCCGTAGCACACGCCAATGGACTGCACACCTGCACCGAAGAATGAATTCAAGCAAATAAATATCCAAATAAATCATATTTTCATATCGTATTTATATAAAATCGGCATCTGCATCAGTAAATCAAATACCACTACATGTACCATGACTTGTACTCTATTTTCACATTCTATTTATATGGAGTTGTATATGTAATAATTTTCTTCATAATTAAGTTTAGTCAGACTTCAAAAATATTTCACTAAAGACAAACCAAATAAGCCTTGTAAATCCAAACGGAGGGAGTACCACTGTAAACAGCGCATACTGACTATATTCTAAAAAAGAAAGAAAAATGCATACATTTATTAGGATACATCAGTTATCGTTGAGTAAAAAAGTATGGACACCGACAAACAACATTCATGACAATTGATACTCACTTTGATCCAAAAAAAGTGTCGCGAGTTTAATACGAGTACCGAGTACGAAATAATTTATTGATCTTGTCACAATACATCAGTGGAACTCGGCATGTGGCTATGAAATAATTTTTTGGGGTGGTTGTGGCTATGAAACTTATTCTCGTGAACATTGGTACGAAACCTTAACGATACCGATATGCATATCCGACAAATCCGTTATCGTTTTGATAGTAGAACACGACAAGAAGGTGTCGCGTATTTAAAAATACAGAAACATCCAACTACTTCACAAAAATGCTCTGGTCCTTCTCTGATAAATCTATCAGAGAAGGGGCCCCTTCATAAGAGAAGACTTCATACAAATCAAGCCGTAGTAGTACATAATCTGCTTGTTCTAAGATAATAATCTATCACAAAAGAAAGATGGACAATTCTTACAGATCCACTTCTTCTCTTGTTAAAAGGCAGAAGAAAAGAAAAACAGATCCACTTCCAAACACCTACACCAGATTCACACATACCTGCAGGGGCCTGGGCGATGAAGACTCCGACGAGCAACGCCAGTGCAAGCACCGGAGCAGAGCCGCGCATCCCTGGCATCCTGTCGAACCCTACACGGCTCTCGATCTACTCCAACGGCAGAATGTACACGCTTCTACTGGTGTATACCACAAACTGGCCGGCACGCCTGTATTTGTACTGGTGCTGGACGTGTGAAATTACACTAGCGCACACCGACACTAGTGTAAGGGTAGCCAACTGTCGAGGTCATATCCGTAATTGCTCCCCTGCATTGATGGAGTAGAAGTGGAAATAGTTGGCACCACATTTATGCTGCAAGGTTAATGTTGATGGATTTTAGCGGTGTAGCCAGCCCAACGGGTCAAGATGGTCCAGCAATGAAAATATTCACATTTTTGGTGCTACATACTCCTTAGCTACCCCACTGACAGATTTGTACTTAAATGATAAGCATACTTCTTCTTTGGCATATAATAAATGTGGTAGAAATACATTCGATATTTGAGAGAAGCGAGCCAAGACGCATGCCCTCACGTCGCTCCTTCCCCAAGGCGACACAGGGGCGACCCCAACCACCGAGGGTCGGAAAACCCCACCCTCCTCCTCCCCTCGCCATCGCTGGTGCCTCCGCAGGCAAAGCACGCGTGGAGCGGGCGGCGGCGGGGCCAGTTCCTTTTCTCCCGCAGCGGCATCCTCAATGAGTTGACGAGCTCATGGCGGAGGACGGGAAGCGAAGGGTGATGGCCAGCGCGGCATCGAGCCTCTTGCGTCGGCCGATGTGGTGAGGTGGGTGGCCTGGCAGGCGTGGGTGGCTCGGCAGCTCTGGCGGCTGCCCGGGAGCGGGCTTGAAGGCACAGATCGGGGCGGTCCCCATCTGTTAGCTCAGACCACGGGGCTGGCCGTCAGGGTCTGCAATGGCGTGGCGGCTAGCTAGAAGATTGGCGTGGAGACACGCAACAAGTGCAGCGGCACGTGCGCGCAGTGGAGGAGGCGGGCTCGATCTGGGCATGGTTGGGCTACGGTAGGATGTCTTTCATGCGTGAGCTTCGGCCTTCGCGGTGGATCTGACGCTTCGTGGTGGTGCGTTGTTCGTCAGTGTTGACTCGCCTCCATGGTGGCATTGCGGTCCGATTAGAGGGCTCTCGGATCTGGCAGTGATGGTTTGCTACTGTCGGCATAGCGCGGCCGCGGCTTGCTCTTTGTGGATAGTGGATTGGGTTCCTTCCCCATGGTTCGGTTAGTTGGAGGGGCTTAGGGTTCAGGTCGAAAGCCTTGGTTTGATGAGGGTCGAAGGATACTGACGACGATGGCATTGTGGTGCACTCCTCTTTGGAGTTGTCGCTGATGAGTTCCCCCTTTCACTAGATCGTGGCCTGCTGGTTCCAAGGGTTGCCATGGGGGATGTTGGTTTGGCCAGCCTTCTCCCGAGGTCTGGTAGGGCTGTTGTGGGTCACTTTGAGCGAAATCTTAAGCCTTCGAAAAGGGTGAATGCCGGCGGTGATGGCGCCCATGGGCGCCGTTCTATCTTTCTTGAAGGCGTGTCTGAAGAGCTCACCCCCCATCTCTGGGTTGTGGGCAAGATGGTGGTGGACTTTGAGTTGGCCGGTATTAGCATTGTTGGATATTTTGTATCTTGTTCTTTTTTGGCGTTCTTTCAACGATTGTCCCATTCAATAGTGTGGTTTTCAACCTAGTTTTCTTGAAAAACCCGGGTCATTCTGTATTTGGTTTTCTCTCTTATTGAATTCAGCAACGTTTCCCGCAATGGGCCCATCTAACCTGACGAATTTATACTGCTGCAACCGCTACGGCACCCCAGTGGAATCTGCTAAAATGAATTTTCTCATTCTTTTATTATTTCTTTTCCCTTTTTCCTTTTTTCCTCATCCTGGTTTTCTTGAATTTGTTGCAAATATGCGAAATTTCTTTTAAAACAATATTTTTTTAAAAAAATTGATGAACTTTTTTTTTCAAATTTTCAACTTTTTTTCCAATCGATGAACATGTTTTCAAATTCAGTGAACTTTTTTGAAAACTGATGGACTTATTTTTAAATACGGTGAACTTTTTTCAAATTCAATGATTTTTTTTTCTAAATTGATGAACTTTTTTCAAATCTGATGAACATTTTTTTCAAATCTGATGAACTTATTCCTTCAATTTTGCTTACCTTTATGGTATTTTCATGTACACTTTTGAATTCACGATTTTATTCCCTTCTTTCTTTTTTCCTAAATTCAACGGTTTCACTGGTCAACGGTTGACCGGTCAATCGCGACCAGTTAGCAGCTTTTTTTTGGCAATTTTGACTATTTTGACCTGTGGACGAAATCAATTCACAAAATGAACTGCCCGTGAAACTATTTCACAGCACTGACCCTTTTGTGTAGCGCCCGCCACGCAGGCGCCACACCCTACGGTGCAGCGCCTAGCTCGGGGGCGTTGCACCTCAGTCCACCGTGGCAGTCCCTGGGCTCGCACCCAGCAGTGCAGCGCCTCAGAGCTAGGCGCTGCACCGTAATATGCCGCGCCCGGCCCACAGGCGCTGCACTGTGACTTAGATGCCAGCCGCCCGCTGTCCCCCCCACCCCACCCATTCGTTCCAGAGGAGTTACAGAACAGGCGGCCGGCGGCTTCCTCCTCTCCCCCTCTCAATCCCCTCTTAAAAAATCTTCAAATCTGACGATTTGGCCCGTGGATTCCTTCACCAATCCATCCTAGAAGGTACTTTTCTCCGATCCCCTTCTTTCTATCCATAGAATGTATGCTATTTCAGAGATTTGAGGAACCCTTGTTTGAATCTTGTGTGTATTAGATTTAGGGAATTTTTGTTTGAATCTTGCATGTATTAGATTTGGGGAACCCTTGTTAGACTAGAATGTGGTTTGGATACATAGGTTGACATGTTATTTATATAGTTTGGATACATAGGTTGACATTTTATTTATATGGAAAAGATATTTGTATTGAATCTTGCATGAGGTAGGCTTAGTTTAGTTTATTGAAATTACATTTGTATTGGCAAGAATGGTTTGGATACATATGCTTTGTATTTTGCATCTAGTAGGCGTACTTTAGTTTATTTGTATTGAAAAGATAATCGTGTTGACAAGAAAGCTTTCTTTCAAAATTGTTAGGATGGTTTGGCTTCTCGATGATCACTGGGACAAACAACACCGGTCGTACGCTATGGCAGTGGAGCAGCGGGTAATAATGAAAGTGGTTTGTTTTATGAATTTCGTATTTATTTCAAACACAAATGCCCCATATGTAATGTTATGAATTGTTTGTTTGTAGGCGCTTGCACCTTTGAAGCTTCGTTCTCACGGGGTCACCCTTGGGTGGATGCGCTATGATGAGCGATACACACAGTATGTAAGGGAGACAGGACTTCTCCCTTTCATTCATATGGTCAGACGGTCGACGCCACCCAACAATGCTCCAGCACTCACCGCGCTTATTGATCATTGGCGGCCGGAGACACATAGTTTCCATCTACGGACCGGGGAGATGACAGTGACGCTCCAGGATATTGCTATGATCACCGGTCTTCCTATCGATGGGAATCCTCTATGTATGAGCACCGACTCCGATGGGTGGCGCGCGCAGATGCATGCCCTTATCGGTATGGTTCCTCCGGAGCCTCCGGAACCAGCAGCAGAAAACAAGAAGAAGGAAAGAGTCGCAGCCGGTGCTACTTTCACGTGGATTACTGAGCACTTTGGTACTTGCCCACCGGAAGCTGATGAGGACACGGTCAAGATATATGCTCGTGTCTACATGTGGTATGTGATATCCAGGACTATGTTTGCTGATGGCACAGGCAAGAATGCTCCATGGATGTGGCTGAAGGCGTTGACCGTCTTCGATAGCAAATGGAGTTGGGGTTCGGCGACACTGGCTTACTTGTATAGACAGGTATGAAGTTGTTTCTTTTTCACTTCATTGCTACATTATGAATGCGATCTTGCTCTTAATTGAACCATGTTCTCTTTTATGTGCAGTTGGACGAAGCCTGTTGTAGGTCATCTAGAGGTATTGGTGGTTGTTTGCTCGCACTTTCCATATGGAGCTGGGAGCGTTTGCCGGTTGGACGTCCGAAGAAGGTGAAGTACGATGATTGGGACGACAAAGGCGACCTACTACGGCTACCCACTTGGGCTTACAAGTGGGACGTGATAAATGAGACGACAGATGATCCCTCGGTCATGTACAAGTTGTACCAGAGTGAGCTTGACGCGATCACGCCTGAGCAGGTGAATTGACATGGCATAAGTGATTATGATGCTTCTATTGCAACTCGATATCAATTTTGCATTCTATCCCATTTTGCAGGTGATATGGGAGCCGTATGGAACATGAGATAGTTTTGGTAACCCTTTAGAGTTCAGGCTGAATCCGATGTGCACTAGGGATAGGGATCTCTGGCGTATGCGGTGCCCACTCATATGCAACTGGGCGGTTGAGTTTCACCTCCCACATCGAGTGCGCCGTCAGTTTGGTTTGTTCCAGGCACATCCGCCGGAGTGGGAGGACACGGACAAGTTGCTACACGCGTAAGATATAATTAACCTTGAGTACTTAGCAGCTTCTCGGCGGTTTCGATGCTGCTAGTATTACGTTTCTAACTTGCACGTTGGATAGGAAAAGGCAGCGGAAGATTAAGGATTGGGCCAAGCATCACAGAAAGTATGTCGTACAGTTTGCGCTTAGTGTGGAGCAAGCTAGGGCTGGAAAAGGAGTCCAGCTTCGTGAGCACTGCCCTGTAGCGTTCAACAACTATCTCACATGGTTTCTTGCAAGTACCCGTGTGGAGGTATGCAAGCCGGCGTATGCTGAGGAGATTTTGGAAGAACCCACTGTTTTTGATGAGGTAGCCCAACACCAGTACAACGCATTAGTTAGGAAAGGCAACTCAGTGATCCCTTCAGCTCCAATGATGAACTTTGTGGTATTTGCCCTCTTTGCTTTTCATTCACACTATTCACATCTTCGCTTGCCTAACACGTTAATACCATTTCTGTTCATAGCGTGCCCAGATCAAGAAAGCAGCTGATGAGACCGAGACTATTCTTGAAACAACCCCGACTGGCAAAAGCGATGGAGAAGGTGCACTTCGAGCATTCATCAAGGTTCACATCTCCTTCAAACTAGCACTTAACATGTGTTGCTACGTTTGATGTCTCATTCACTTGTACATGTTGCAGCGCCAGGGCCAAAAGTTAAGGCGGCTATCAAACCTTTTTGGTTGTCGTGACCCCGAGTATGTATCACCAGAATGGTCTAGGTCGGCGACACCATCAGATCCCGCTTCGGGCCAGAGCCATGGTGATCATTTGGAGGATGAGGATGTGGGTGTGGTCACCCAAGAGGTATGGCATGAGCATATATATCCAATTGTTGATGCATTGCTAACTATATCCTCACACACGGTCTTTCCATATCTTTTGTTGATGCATAGGTTGCTGATGATGATATGACCTTGGGGGCATACCAGGTTAGGTCTGCATACATGCTAAAGCCTAGAAAGGGAATCAACAAGTACACACCTGAAGACTTCACCGAAAGAGGCAAAAGGACGGTCGGCACCTCGCGGATGGCGGCTTTGGATGACTATTTGGATGACGATGTCGATGACGTGGAGGAACCGGAGCCGGAGCGGGAGCGTGTTCCTCTTCCTAGGAAGGTCAAGAAGTTAGCCAAAAAGCGCTCAAGGAACTAGCTCTTCTTAGGAACCAGCCATAGTCCTTTATTTGTGGTAGCTCTATGTTGAACTTGATCCTCTTTGTATGTCTTAGTTATGTTGAACTTGGAGTTGACGTCTTAGCAATGTTGAACTTGGTCCTCTATGTTGCACTTGTTGCCTTAATAATGTTGAACTTGATCTTCATTAGCTTCACCATTAAAGCCCTCATCTTGATCATTCACATTGGCAGTCTCGACATGTTTGAACTGGTCTGGATCCTCGAGGGTGACCTCAACTCCCTCCTCAACCACATTGAACTCTGAACCATGACAATCACCCTCTGGGTGCACCAAGTCCCCCTCTCCCTTCCTCATCTCTACCTGATAATGATTCTGTTTGCAAGCTACAGCCCATGCAGTGCCTAGCACCGAGGCGCCACACTCTACAGTGCAACGCCTAGCTACTGGGCGTTGCACTGTACAGTGTGGCGCCTCTGTGCTAGGCGCTGCAGTGGCTGTAGCTTGCAACCAGAGTGTTTGCTCTCTGATTAGCTCAGTCCATGTGTGCAACGCCTTAGCTCTAGGCGCTACACTATACAGTGTGACGCCTAGAGCCGAGGCGTTGCACACATGGACT
>NC_041384.1:717048690-717053591 GCF_002162155.2 Triticum dicoccoides
CGCTGCACTATACAGTGTGACGCCTAGAGCTGAGGCGTTGCACACATGGACTGAGCTAAACAGAGAGCAAACACTCTGTTTGCAAGCTACAGCCCATGCAGTGCCTAGCACCGAGGCGCCACACTGTGCAGTGCAACGCCTAGTAGCTAGGCGTTGCACCTGTACTTAGCAAATTTTTGGCACACGCACACATATTCCGATGAGGAGAGATAGTAGCTCATGACACATAGCAAGCAAAGAACTGTGACACATAGTAGTTCATGACACATAGTACTTCACGACACATACTAATTCATAATACATAGTACTTCATGACACATAGTAGATCACAACCAAATCGAAGAGGAGAGATAGTAGTTCATGACAGATAGTAGTTCACAACCAAATCGAAGAGCATAGTTTAGAGGATAACATGATTATCGTCCACAAGCAAGTTGAAGATGACATAGCTCTATTGCGTAGAGCAAGGCCCCTTTCCCTTCTTCTTCTTCTTCTTCTCTTCTTCCTCTTCCTCCTCCCTTTTCCTTATGAGGTGGGCCTCCTTAACCACCCTCTCCATGAATATCTTTTCCTCCCTCTCTTTTTTTTGAGCTGCAATTGCCCAAAGCTTCATGGTTCCTTCTTCAAAATCCTTTTGACGCTTCTTCTGTGCCTCCTCACATTTCCTCACCAATGCTTGCTCCCTAGCGCGCATCGCATTTGACGCTCTCTTTTCTTCCTTCCTCTTCTCCTCAAGCTCCTCTTCCTTTTTCTTCTTTAGCTTGGCTGCATCCTCCTCTCTAAGCTTCTTCGCAGCCTTCTCCCACCATCCCGCCATCTCATCTTCGCCATCCTCCTTCATTGTTGGTTTGTTGGGTTGGGAAGCTGCCATACCTACAATGAGTGAAACATAATGGTTAGTAAAGACAATACAAACAAATGGAACATATGAAAAAAAATAACATATGGAAAACAAGAACATTTGAAACATTATAGTTAGTGAGCAACATACGGAAATGGTCCATCGAGGTATCCAAACATTCCTCTATAACGACCTTGCCCTTGTCCATCACCACGGCCAAGTCCATCACCAAGGCCAAGACCATCACCACGGCCAACACCACCACCACGAGCTCTACCACCACCACGGCCTAGACTACCACCACCACAGCCTCTTGTAAGTCCTAGTTGCCGACCTCTTTGTTGCCTAGATCCTCTTTGACTAACACTTGGTTGGCTTGGCACTTGTTGGCTACCACTTGGTTGGCTAGGCACTTGTTGGCTACCACTAGGTTGGCTCCCACTTGGTTGCCTTGGCACTTGTTGGCTACCACTAGGTTGGCTCCCACTTGGTTGCCTTGGCACTTGTTGGCTACCACTAGGTTGGCTACCACTTGGTTGCCTTGGCACTTGTTGGCTACCACGTTGTTGCTTTCGCACTTGTTGGCTACCTCTTGGTTGGCTTGGCACTTGTTGGCTACCACTTGGTTGGCTCCCTTGTGTAGCTCCTTGTTGGCTAGTGCTTGCATCATTTTTCTTGGACTTTTTCCTTGGTTTCGTACATTTTCTTTTGTTGTGGCCATGACCTTTGCATTCCCCACAACGGGAGCTCTCACGAGGCTCTTGGAATTGATCGTTTCTCGCTTCGCGGCGGCCACCATGGCCCCATCCGTCCATGTCGCCTCTAAAACGCTTTGTTTTACGTCTACCATGTTTAACAACCTTCAACTCCGGATCCGGCCATAGTTGAACTCCATGGTACTCCGGCCATTGTGATTGGTCAAAGTATGGGTGAAAGAGGGGAGCCCATGTTTTCTTGACCGTCATGATTGAGAACTCCAACTCCCTCACAGTGCGTGGGTGATTGATGTCCACATTTCTAACGCGACCGGCGGTATACAAATGTGAGCATGGGAGATGAAGCAACAATGGCCTCCCGCAAGAGCAATCACATTGTGTTAACGACACCTTGAAAGCCCGACCTCCATGTTGCCGGCCATCGTTTGTGGTTCCTCCTGGCTCTTTCACTTCATACTTTCACTCTTCGTTGTAATATAATATAGCTTCTTCTGAGTCCGCCTTTCGTGATTGAAATCCTAACCATTCATCAACCTTGGGTGGGAACTTGTACTTGTACTTGCGCGGGTTCTCACCCGCTATCTGTGCATCAGTTTCCATTGAGTACTTTAGAAAGTACGCATTCATCTTGTCAAATGTGTATTGAACTATTGCCGTCACAGGTAATCCACGTGCACCTTTGAGCACCCTATTGAAGCATTCGGCCATATTGCTTGTCATTTGACCGTATCTTCAGCCATCTTCATCAAAAGCATGTGCCCACTTGTTCCGGTGGGGAATGTGCCTATTCATAAAGTCTTGACCCCCGTGATCAAGTTTTTTGTGTGCGAGCAATTTGTTCAACAAAGTGGCGAACCGCTTCTCGGAGAAAGCAAGACAACAATCTTGAAGATCATCGGCCAACTCCTTAAGGCCACATGCCCTATAGAAGTTCGAACAAAAGTGCCTCATGCACCATCGATGGTGCAACGGAGCATGCCCGGGAATGTCAATCTCCACTGCGTTAAGAATTCCTGCCTGCCGATCCGATATGACACAAATTTTCCTTTGAGCGGGTAACACCTTCATCCTCAAAAGACGCATAAACCACTCCCAGTTGTCATTGTTCTCCACCTCAACCAGAGCAAATGCCAATGGCAACACCCCGTTATTGGCATCACTTGCTATCGCAACCAACAAGGTGCCCTTGTATTGTCCGGTCAAGAACATGACATCAATGGAGATGACCGGCCTACAGTGTTTGAAAGCCCTCACGCATTGCTCGAACGCCCAAAATGCACGGCCAAATACTCGGACTTTCTTTCCTTCATAAACCGTTGTTTGGTTCCCATGAGGCTCGACAACATGAACCATGCCCGGGTTTGTGGCGGCCATGGCTAACAACAACCTAGGGATTCGGTTGTATGCTTCCTCCCAAGTACCATACAACATCTTAAATGCGGCTTGCTTCGCCTTCCATGCCTTGCCGTACTTCACCTTGTAATGAAAGATGGCTTTCACAAGGTCAATGACATGTTGGACGCTCATTGTTGGAAGTGTGGATATTGAGTTGGAGAGCCTGTAAGCGATGAACTCGGACGTGAGTTGTCTGTGGTCTTGGGACACAATCTTGCCATCCACCCTTTTGCCTCGGCACATGTGAGTTGGCACACAACTCACAACGTGCCAAGCGGGACCTCCTTTCCATGGTCTTGCATGCACAATCCTCGGACATATTTCATCTTCACATGCATATGAAACCGTGTAGCGCACATTGACGTCCGAATGCACCACCTTGTGTGGACGATAATGCGTAACCGAGTAGTTGTCGAGCCACATCTTCAATTCCAAGAAGGTTTCGAACTTACACCCTTTACCAATCCGGTTCTTGTCGTCTCCCAAATCACGGTGAGAGCTTGGCCTAACCCCAAGAGATATAGATTTGCCACCATCCACAACGGCTTCATCCGCGAGACTAACATCCTTGAACAATGGTGTCTTGTGATCCCGACTGAATACCTTCTCGAAAGCTTCGGCCTCCTTCACCGTGAACCCCTCCTCATCAACTTGTTCATCGGGACCTTCGTCATCCGAATCCGATGCATATGCACGGGAAAAAGGGATGGAATGGTCCATTGTCTCTTGCAAATGATATTTATCAATATCACCCACATTGTTGTCATGGAGATCAACTTCATTGTCATCGTCTGCATACTCATCATTGTCCTCTTGCAAAGCTTCATCTTGGTTGTTTGTAAACGGGCTCAATGTTGGCCTCACTTCTTGGGTCAAAAGAGGTTCAACAATTTCATCTCGCTTCAAGGGTGGGGGGCTACTAGCAACCAAAGGGGAGGGTTTCTGGTTCAAGTCCAAATGCAAATTTGAATCAACCTTCTTCGTTGCAAATAACTCAAGAGCCTTGTCAAGTGAATCGGCCACCGTTTCCTTGTATGCAACCCAACGTTGGTCCGAGTTGATACGCATTGTCTTCCAACGGATGTGCATTCCAAAACCTACATTATGCCTTCCCTCCAACTCAACGATATCACTAGGGTCCATCCAATTCAAATATTTCCTCACTTGTTGCAAGAGCTCCGAATAGCTAGGACTACTATCAAACAACATATCTAGCTCATCCGGATCCGGTTCAATATTGCCTTTCAAGAAGGCGTCTTTGTCCCCATGATGAACAAACACACATGTTCTTCCCATCCCTATAAGCATTCAAACAACACATCGTAACATTGCTTTCATGAGTACTAATTTAAGGATTAACACGGAATACAAACCCTAATATATATATCAAACAACAACCCTGACCCTAACCCTAACCATAACCCTAACCCTAACCATAACCCTAACAATAACCCTAGCACCAACATAAGAACACCCATAAGAATAACCCTAACATACTAACAAAGCCTAATCATAGGAAATTGGCAAACAAAGATCTCACATCTCCATGCAAATCTCTAGATCCAAACAAAACTAGGGTTTCCCAAACTAGCATTACTTGGATCAAAACAAGGGATCGGAGAAGATTACCTTGAGGGAGGGTATGACTTCGAAATCCACGGACAAATTCTTCAAATTTGCAAGTTTTGGGAGAGGATTTGAGAGGGGGAGAGAGTGGGAGAGGGGGCAAAGCTCGGGTTGGGTGTGTGGGGGGGGGGGGTGGGGGAGGGGGGCCCAGCCGCTGGATAAGTCACAGTGCAGCGCCCGAACGCTAGGCGCTGCACATTACATGTGCGGCGCCTAGCTAGGAGGCGCTGCACTACTGGGTGCGGGCCCAAGGACTGCCACCGTGGACTAGCGTGCAACGCCCCCGAGCTGGGCGCTGCACCATAGGGTGTGGCGCTTGCGTG
>NC_041384.1:717053827-717091843 GCF_002162155.2 Triticum dicoccoides
CAAACAAAACTAGGGTTTCCCAAACTAGCATTACTTGGATCAAAACAAGGGATCGGAGAAGATTACCTTGAGGGAGGGTATGACTTCGAAATCCACGGACAAATTCTTCAAATTTGCAAGTTTTGGGAGAGGATTTGAGAGGGGGAGAGAGTGGGAGAGGGGACAAAGCTCGGGTTGGGGTGTGTGGGGTGGGGGGAGTGGGGGAGGGGGGCCCAGCCGCTGGATAAGTCACAGTGCAGCGCCCGAACGCTAGGCGCTGCACATTACATGTGTGGCGCCTAGCTAGGAGGCGCTGCACTGCTGGGTGCGGGCCCAAGGACTGCCACGGTGGACTGAGGTGCAACGCCCCCGAGCTAGGCGAGGCGCTGCACCGTAGGGTGTGACGCCTGCGTGGCGGGCACTACACAAAAAGGTCAGTGCTGTGAAATAGTTTCACGGGCAATTCATTTTGTGAATTGATTTCGTCCACAGGTTAAAATAGTCAAATTTGCCTTTTTTTTAAGCAAAACCAGTCAACAGCTAACCCAGGACGACCAACACCAAAGCGACGTGCCAGCCAGCGAAAGCGCGTGCTATTGGGCCAGGACCAATAGTATGCCAGCGTGAGCGCCGGGATCGGGTAGTTGGCCCGAATTTCTCTATGGCTGCTGTGGGCTGTGGCCCAAGTTCGAGTTGCTCAAGTAAAATGGGCTTTGTTCTATCTGGTTAAGAGCATTTTTATCTACGTGGACATTGCGGAAGAGGATTTATGCGAAATCACTAATTAAGGAGTATTCGTTGCAAAGAACACTCTACTTTTTCAGGTTGCGACAAGTGACGCACATGCAGCGCGCCACTTGTTGCAACCTGGAAGTTTTCCCTTTTTTCGTAGATCCGTTTCTTCAAAACGTTTTATCTCTTAAACCGTGCGTCCAAATCTCGAACCGTTTTCATCATTGGATTCCTCGCGTTGAGATCTTCAAAACTAGATCCCATGTTGATAGGTTTTGACGAACTTTTTTTTCACGAAAAAAACCAAACGAAAAAACCGGGCAAAAAAACCGAACTGGGAGCATAGTTTTTTCCCTTTCCGAAAGAGGCACGCCCGTACCTCTCGCAAATTCACAACCGTGCCTCTCGTGAAAGCAAACCCGTGACTCTCGTGTAAGAAAAAAAAACAGAAAACGCGTTTTCTTCCCGTTTCCGAGAGGCACGGCCGTGACTCTCACGAAAACACAGCCGTGCCTCTCGCGAAAGAAAAACCGTGACTCTCGCGAAAGAAAAAAAACGGAAAACGCGTATTTTTTTCCTTTTCTGAGAGGCACGGCCGTGACTTTCGCGTAAGCACAACCGTGCCTCTCGCGGAAGCAAAACCGTGACTCTCACGAATAAAAACAAAAACAAAAAACGCGTTTTATTTTTCCCTTTCCGAGAGGCACGGCCGTGACTCTCGCGAAAGCAAAACCGTGACTCTCGCGAAAGAAAAAAAATAGAAAACGCGTTTATTTCGTTTCCGAGAGGCACGGCCGTGACTCTCGCTAAAGCACAACTGTGCCTCTCACGGAAGAAAACCCGTGACTTTCACGAAAGAAAAAAAACACGCATTTTTCGCAAAAAAAAATTCTTCGAATTTTTTTTTTGATCGAAAAGCTAAGAAAGACCGGGGGAAATCCAAAATGTTGAAAAAAATTGAAAAAAAACCGTTTAAAAAGCCGAAAACGTGTGCGGAAAAATAAAAAAAAATCCGAAGGAAGCATCCAGAGCGCGACACGTGGCGAATGGCTGTGAGCGCGCCAAGTGGCGCTGATCGTTGCGACGCTCCCGAAGGAGCGCTCGTTAACTAGTTGCTCCCGGATTTATGGCAGGCAAGTGCCGGGGCACTCTGGTCCCTGTTCCCAGCTTTTTATTTCGGCTTTCGATTTTTAAAGTTTTATATCTTTTAAATGGAAAAATTAAATGAAGTTCTGTTTCCATATTTGTGTTTCTCGCGACCGGTGCTTTCAAATAAGATCCATTTTGAATATATTTTGATGACTTTGAAAAGAAATTAAGTTTCAGTGTTTGAAACTTAGTATGAGCGATCGATAAAAATCAAATATTTTGTGTGTACGACCGACAGAATTTTTTTTGCTTAAAATAGTATCTCTGAAACTTGTTGAAACCGGGCATTTTTTGATGCAAAATCAGTGAGTTTCATTGTTGAAACTTAAGGCTTTTCGAGAGATTTTCTTTTTTACCGTGCACTTGTGTGGGATTCATCTACTTCACGAATTGCGAGGCAAATCAAGTGGACGGCAGGGCTTGGCAGGTGAGTGCACCTGCATTTACGTGCCCCTACGGTTCTCAACTTCTGAGACACTACTTGACCAATTCCGTGTCGTTGTGTGTATACCTGTATGCACCACCTTCGTATAACTGCAAAAGGAAAAGAAGATACCAAGGACTTGCACAACCGAGAGGCATTAGGCTGAGCCATGGGGCGAAGCAAAAAAGAAAAGGAAAAACAAGGATGCAGGACACAAACTATCAGACGTAAAAACTTAGAACAAACATACAGTAGTCTTAAAACAAGTTTTTTATGGGAGTCATAAAACAAATTTATAATCTTCAGCTGCGTCTGCATCTAACTTCTAGTCTTCTCTGGAAGATCTCCAATCATACAAGGGGTGTATATAAAGGACTCATCAACGGACCATGAGATATGAATTCGTGGACGCATATAGCCTATGTACTGAACTTTTGAGCTATCAAAATGATAAGCCACTGCTTTTAACCCCAGATGGAAGAAAGCAATATCTTTGTAGGGGTGAAACCCAAGTAATGGACATCCAAGTAACGGACAGTATCCAGGATGACGTCCACACTCATCGAGAATATTATCATCATCCCAGTCCCAATCAGAAATCACATTCTCAAGCCTTTTGCTATTGCCATATTTGTCAAGAACATGATCGTCATCAAATATCCAAGGTCCGCAGATTCGATAAGGGTTGAGCGAATATATATTTGCCGATGGCTCAACAAGGCCAATGCTATTCTTCAACACCCATTCTACCTCACCACTGGATTCACTCAGGTGCCAAATCCGAATTCGATCATGAAGATTTGCAAAGTACACAGCCTCCATGGAGCTCCCAAGATAATGCTGTCCAACTTTGTGTTCGTTAGCATCTATTGGTGTTTTTATTACTTGATATTTGCCGGTAGATGAGGATAACCTTCAAAGGTGCCCATAAAGATGTCAATATCATTTTTAGTGGTACTGATACAATGGTGATGTCTAATAAACAATACAAATACAAAGGAATTTAATATTTTACATTAATGTACCTTGTGACGAATGCACCGCGATAAAGCAGCACATGTAATGCTCCTCGCCAGTAGGTGCCGTAGCGCCATCTTGTCAATCCAATGCTCGTGAACGGCAGTGAACCCCGCACGTTGACCACTCTCCTCGTAGCACTTCCTTCCCTGACAAACGACCTCTCCTGCCATTCTCCTGCGCTTGATAAGAAAACGTCCAGCGTTAACACGGCCGGTGGCCATTCCGTCGAGTGTTGCGGAACCTCAGTGCTCCACCGAGGTTTGGACAAGAATCTTGAACTTATCGTGAAGTTTTCTTCCACGAGCTGTTCTGGCTGAACCTCCGCTAACTCGCAGTTCGTCACATCGAACAGCCGTAGATCCTTAGAGCATCTTCAGCCGCGCTTCCAACAGGCTCTTTCCAGGCGTTTTTGCCACACCGACATCGAAAAAACGGCCCAGACGGCCTCCAGAAGCCTGTTTTTCACCGGTTCGGATCGAAACTGGTGCCGGCGGACCCAGGCAGCACCCGGCGCCCCGGGGGGCGCATGGGGCGCCGGCACAAGCGAAAAGGGCGCGTGGGTCCGCCCTGTCGGCGAGTCCAGCGCCTATTCCCGCCGTTTCTTCCCGCTTTTCCCCCACTTCCCTCCCATTTTCTTCTTCCCTCTCGCCAATCTCCCTCCCGCTCACCTCCCAGCCGGCCGTCATGCCATCGAAGAAGTACATCACCCCCCGCGCGGCGGCAACTGCGACCGTCTCCGTCGCCCAGCCGAAGCAGAGGAAGCCAAGGGCGCTGCCGTCCAAGCCACCGGGCATGACAAAGCCGAGTGGAGGGCGGAAATTCAGCGACGGGAGGCTGTCACCACCGACCGGCGCAACAGGGCCATCGCTAAGAAGGCCCGCAACAACGCGGCGCGCGCGGCTGCGGCTGCCGCTTCAGCGGACCAAGCCGAGGCCGAGGCGACTCGCGCGGGGATGATGAATCCACCTGGCAGCCACACCCAGTACGCACCCTGGGGCCAGCAAATCGTCGGCTCTCTGTCGCCGCAGCCATGGGGATCGCCCTCGCCGAGCTACGCCGACGATGACGCGCACGGTAGGTTCAACCCAAACATCACCTTTTCCCATGGACACCCGACCCAGCGCACGCCCTCGCCCGCCTTCGCCGGCGTGCAGTACCCTCCATACAACTACTCGCCGCCCGCCTACGCGTCCTCCCCGACACCCCATCTACGCCGTTGCGCGCTGCCCTTCTCGCACCTTGGCGACACCGACGAGCCCGAGGGCGACATGGATGACATCATCGCGGCAGGTTCGGCCGCGGCCGCCGCGTCTCCTGGGTTTGTCACCCAGGACGAGACGATGGATCTCAACGGCGGCATGGACGGCGAGCTTGGCTACGTCTAGGGCGAGGACGAGCAGGAGGAGGAGGAGGAGCAGGAGCAGGAGGACGAGGAGGAGGACGAGGAGGAGGAGGAGGAGCCGGCGCCTGTTCCGGCGAAGGGGCGCGAGAAGAAGAAGCGGGTGACCAGGTAAGGCGAGCCGCGCATCAAGTGGGCGTCCAAGGAGGAGGAATGTCTCATCAAAGTATGGAAAGTCATCTGCCTCGACCCGACCACCGGCACGAACCAGAGCATCGAGACGTACTGGGACCGCATCAAGGCCGAGTTCGACGAGCGCAAGCTCGTCGACCCCTACTTCAAAGGCGTCTACATGCAGCGCGGCTCGAAGGTGATGGCGAACCATTGGGGGCGTATCCAGGGCGTGCAACAAATGTCATGGGGTCGTCGAGGAGGTCGTGGCTCGCCTAGAGAGCGGCGCCGGCGTTGAGGATCAGGTATGCCACGCCGGTCTCCCGCTTCTCTTCGCCGTGTACGCCTGCCAACTGTTTGTTTCTCCGCGCAGTTACTGCGCATGTTCCCCCTGTACCGGCAGAGCAACAGTGACGCCGAATTCAAGCACCTCCACGTTTACAAGCGCATTGACAAGTGCGAGAAGTGGACGGAAGTCCGGCGCACCCTCGACAAGGACAAGGAGACCTACAAGCCGGACGCGCCGACTCCTGGCGCATCAGAAGGGCGGCCGGACGGCAACAAAGGTGCCAAGAAGGGAAACACGCCGACGCGGCTACCGCTCGAGTGCACGAGTCCATCAAGCACTGCCTCGCCAACGTGCAGGCCCGGGCCGTCCTTCATGAAGAGAAGACCGACGCACGGTGGTCGGCATTGATGTCGAGCAGCACCGTCAAGCTCGACCTGCTCCGGACCAACGTCGCCGCGAAGAAGAGAAACACCTACTTGGCTTTCCTGCTGGGCGGGGAGGACATGCTCCAGAGCACCGACGAGGCGGTCAAGGCGTGCTACTTGGCGGAGCGCGGGCTCATTCTGAACCAGCTTCCCTCGACACCGCTGCCGCCGCCGCCGCCAAGCCCGCGTGATGACGCCTCCGCGACGCCCAGCAGCACCGATGTCGCGCCGACACCGCCCAGCGCAGAAGCAGCTCCGACACCGCCTAGCCCGCGCATGCCAACTCCGCCGACGCCTGGGGCAGAGCCCGCCGAGTGATGCGAACGCGAACTTCTGCCGCTCTATTTTATGTACGCCTGTCCGATCGCCGAACTGTGACTTGCGATTGCCGGACTTGTATGACGTCTTTTGTGAGCGGGAACGACCAAATTTGAATTTTCCGTGTCCTGGGGGCGTGACTGGGAGCTAGATCGCCTTCAGGGGCTGAACTAGCGCCGGTTCGCCCCTAGACCATTCTTTTTTAGCGCCCTGGGGGGCCGAATGGCTGGAGATGCTCTTAGGAGGGATCAAGAACACCTCGTAGTGCGGTGACGCGGCAGGGTCAAATGTGAGATAGGCTTCACGACATTCCCCATCATTGTGCATTCCAGGCAGCCGCTGCCACCGCCGCGTGGCGGGGTTGGCCACAAAAAACTCCGTCGTGTCGCCGTAGAGCAGGAGACCATTGCACTGGTCCGTGATCGTTCTACAGCCTCCTGTGTAGTCGGGCAGGAAGTGGAGGTTGCCATAGTCGACGTGGGGGTGCTGCGTGGAGGGACGGGCAAGGAATTGCGGGCGGTGGTGGTCGGTGTAGTTGGCGAAGATGCCCTCCACGGAGTGCGGGAGGAGGTGCCGGGCGTCCACGATGGCGCGCCACACCCTGCGCTGTAACAGGCCCGATCTACCTCAGCTATCTATTACAATCAAATCAAGGAGGAAGGAGGAGTAATTTGGGATCTGGAGAGGAAGGAGTGGAAAGGGGAATAATCGGAGGAGGAGCAGCCTCTCTCTCTGTTGCCAGTTGTCTCCATAGTCGATACCGAATCCGTGGCTCAGCCACCTACTTAACCCATCACGAGCACGCAGGCTACGCTTGTCCCAACTACCCACACACACCGTCACTCAGCGAGGCCGGCTGGCCCAGCTGCATCAGAGCCCACCACGGCTGGTGGGGTCGGTATGTCAGGCGTGACATTCTCCCCTCCTTGAGTGGCGGCTTGTCCCCAGGCCGTTGTTGACGGAAAACGATGTCGAAGCTCGACGGGGTCCTCCCAGGTAGCCAGCGATGGAGGCAGTTCCGACCATCGCACCAGGAACCGCGGCTGGAGTTCATCTTTGACGCGCACCAGCTTCTGATCATGTATCGCCACCGGATGGTGTTCTGCCTGCAAAACGGAGTTAGCAGGTGGTAGCGACGGACTCACCCGAGCCTCTGGCCCGATCATCCGTTTCAGTTGAGACACATGCACCACTGGGTGTATCCTACTGTCTTCAGGCAATTGGAGCTTGTAAGCTACCGCTCCCACTCTGGCCAGGATGCGATAAGGTCCATAGTAACGGAATGCGAGCTTCTGGTAAGGTCGTTGCGCCACTGATGTTTGGATAAACGGCTGCAGTTTGAGGAATACCATGTCTCCCACCTCGAATGAACGATCTGTGTGATGCTTATCAGCTTGCTTCTTCATGCGGTCCTGTGCGTGCTTGAGTTGTTGCTGTAGGTGCTCCATAATTACCTCTCTTTCGTGCAACCAAGCTGCCAAATCAGGAACTGAACTTTCTTCCACTTGCGTAACTGCAAACTCTCTCGGTAAATGACCATACATTACTTCAAACAGAGTGCGCCCCAACGATGAGCGGAAGGCAGTATTGTACCAATACTCTGCCAGAAACAGCCACTTGCTCCAATTCCCCGGGCAGGAGT
This sequence comes from Triticum dicoccoides, assembly GCF_002162155.2. Lineage (NCBI taxonomy): Eukaryota > Viridiplantae > Streptophyta > Magnoliopsida > Poales > Poaceae > Triticum > Triticum dicoccoides. The sequence continues at coordinate 717,061,316 of NC_041384.1, forward strand.
GAACCGCACAGCGCAGGTATCCTTCCAAGCACTGGTTCACTCGTTCCGTTTGCCCATCAGTCTGCGGGTGGTACGAAGAACTGAGGCGCAACTAGGTTTGTGAGATCTTGAACAGCTCTTGCCAGACTGCACTTGTGAAGATACGATCTCTGTCCGAGATGATGGCCAGAGGAAGCCCGATGTTCTTCATGAATGTTGTCGCCACTGTCAGCGCCGTGAAGGGGTGGGTTAGCGGCACAAAGTGAGCATATTTCGAGAACTTGTCCACCACCACCAGAATCACATCATATCCTCCCGATTTAGGCAGCCCTTCGATGAAATCCAGAGATACGACAGCCCAGGGTCGTTTAGGTATCGGTAGGGGCTGCAACAACCCCGCTGGAGAGACGCGCTCAGTTTTAGCTTGCTGACAGGTTACACAGGCGCGGACGAACTGTTTGATCATCCCTTTCATGCCTTTCCAGAAGAACAGATTTTTCACCCTATGATACGTGGCATAGAATCCCGAATGACCCCCCACAGCGCTGTCATGTAGTGCTTTGATCAATGACTGTTGCACTTCCACATCAGCCCCGATCCAAATGCGCCCTTTGTAGCGGATCACTCCATCTTGCAAGGAGTAGTCTGCGTCGCTAGCTGGGTCCAAAGCCAATTGTTCCAGTTTGGTTTGCACAGCTTTGTCCTGACGATAGCTAACTGCTACAGCTTCCAGCCATGACGGTCGACAGACCGATACTGTTGCCAATTCTGACCCCTCTTCTTGATCCCTCCACGACAGTGCATCGGCCGCTTTGTTAGTGACACCCACCTTGTATTGTATCTGAAACTGCAACCCAACCAATTTGGTGAAGGCTCTTTGTTGGATTGGTGTGTTCAACCGCTAATCTGTCAAATGCAACAAGCTCTTCTGATCTGTACGCACCAAGAACTCAGCATGCTGCAAGTACGGCCTCCAATGATCGACAACCATCATTAGTGCCAAGCACTCTTTCTCATAGGCCGAGAGACCAATGTTACGGGGTCCCAAGGCTTTGCTCAGATATGCCAACGGATGCGAGTCTTGCATCAGAACAGCCTCGACCCCTGTAGCGCTTGCATCAGTTTCCACCACAAACTTCTTGCGAAAATCTGGCAAAGCTAGAACTGGAGCTTGAATCAGTGCTTTCTTCAACTCCTGGAATGATGTGTCAGCCGTGGGAGTCCAGATAAATAATGTCCCTTTCTTCAGCATGTCCGTCAGTGGCCGGGAGATAATACCAAAGTTCTTAACAAACTTGCGATAATATCCTGCTAGTCCCAAGAATTCCCTTAACTTGCGAACAGATTCTGGGCGCGGCTAGTCCCGAACTGTCTGGATCTTCTCCTCCAATGTGGCCACACCAGAGCTGCTGATTCGGTGCCCCAGATAGCTGATTTGCTGTTGCGCGAAAGAGCATTTTGATAGCTTCACTTTCAGGCCATGCTCTTCCAGTAGTTTCAGCACCTGCCGCAGCAGCTTGACGTGCTTCTCTAGTGTTGACGAGTGGACTAGGATATCGTCCATAAACACCAACACACCGTGGCGGAGCAAGGGTTCAAACACCAAATTCATACCTCCCTGGAAGGTCGGTGGCCCCCCCGTGACTCCATAGGGCAGGACCCGGAATTGATAATGGCCTTGGTGAGTCTTGAAGGCAGTTTTGAATTCATCCTCTTCGCGTAACCGTATCTGGTGGTAGCCCGCGCGAAGGTCCAATTTAGAAAACCAGCAGGAACCCGCCAATTCGTCCAGCAACTCATCAATCACTGGCAAGGGGTAAGTGTTCTTGATCGTTATCGCGTTGAGGTGGAGATAATCGACACACATGCGCCAAGTCATGTCTTTCTTCTTCACCAGCAACACTGGCGACGAGTACGGGCTGGTGCTAGGCACTATTAGCCCCGCTTGAAGCATCTCCTTCACCTGTTTCTTGATCTCGTCCTTTTGCTCAGGTGTGTATCTGTACGGCCTTATATTAACTGGCTTGGCTCCCGGCAGAATAGGAATCGTGTGATCCCACGAGCGATGGGGAGGCAGCCCCGTAGGTTCCTGAAATACTGACTGAAATTCTTCCAACACCTCTTGTACCTCAACTGGGATGTGCTCGATTACCACTTCGGGCCCCACTGCATACACGCATACGATGTGAGCCACTGAATTACTGGCCTCCAGATCAGCCAACTGCGCACAAGAAATCTGGTGCACTTCCTGAAGCCGACTCTGCACCCCTCTGAGTTCAATAGGCTGGCCTTGGTGTGTAAACTGTAATCGTTTTTCTGCCCAATCAATCCACATCGGACCGCAATATTCAAGCCAATCAATGCCTACTATCCTATCATAGCAGCCCAGCGCCAAAACTCGCAAGTCAGTCACAAATTCGTGCCCCTGTGTCGCCCACTTGCACCTTGGAATGCTGCCTGAACAAGAGAGCGTTCCTCCATCCGCAATCTTAACTGACACAGTGGTCATCGGCTGTACTGATAACTGCAGCCGCGCCGCTACATCCTCACTGAGGAAGCTATGGGAGCTTCCTGAATCCACCAGGATTAAGACTTCCTGACCACAAATTTTTCCCAACAACCGGACTATGCGCGGTGTAGTTTGGCCGGTAGTAGCCATCTTGGAGATGCACATGAGGACATCATCATCTGAATCTGAATCCTGAACTGGTTGCCCCATTTGATCAGCCTGCAACAGCTCCAACAGCTCCTCCACAACATGCAATTGCACTGTCGGTCCACACTGATGCCCTTGCCCCCACCTTTCTCCACATTTGAAACACAAGCCCCGGGCACGCCTGTAATTTCTCAACGCTGCGACACGATCATCCCCCCGCGCCAATCGCTCTGGTGGGTGCGCTGCTTCCACTCCCCGGCGATCATCTGTCGCTGCTGGTTGCACCATGGGAACAGGGCGACCCAGTGGTGCCCCACCCGCCAGAAGTGGACGAGGTTGTTGCCGATTCTGGGGAGCTTCGTATCGCCTTGGATCCCGGCGAGGCATGGCGTCCATCATTTCTTCCTGCAAAGAAGCCAGGGAAAAAGCGGAGTCCAAGTCCTTTGGCTGGTGAAGAACAACGCCAATACGAATCTCTTGCCTGAGCCCTTCTAAAAACTATGTAGTGAAGAAAACATGATCGAATGCAGGGTTATGCGCTAACAAGTGATGCATGATTTCCTCAAATTGATGCATGTACTCACTAACTGTGCCAGTTCGTTTAAGAGTTCGAAACTGACGCAGATACACTTGGTACTGTTCTCTGCCAAATTTCCCACAGAGAGCTGTGCATAATTCCTCCCAAGTCAAATTTCTACTCTTAGCCTCCTGTAATTGCAGCCAGCGAGCAGCGTTCCCCGTAAAATGCAGGGTAACTACCCGGACCCAAAATTCTGGTTGAACCCCATAAACATCAAAGTACTTTTCGCAGCGAGTCCGCCAAAACTGTGGATTATCCCCATCAAACGATGGAAAATCCAGTTTAGGCAGGGACCAACTCGCCGGAGTATGATGTGCGCGTGCATCGTACTCTCTACACTGACCTACAGAACCCAGGGCAAGAGATTTAGAGGCAGGGTCAGTTAGAGACGTACTGTTGATCGGAGGCGGCAACTGGGTGGTGACTACCCCGTAAGCCGAATCCCCGGAATTCTCGACGTCGCCATAGCCGCTTGGCCCGTGGTGCTTGGGGTTGCTGGTATTCGGCGCGCCCGTCTTGAGCCCCACCAGATCGGCTTCAGATCGGCCCAAATCCGCCGCGGCTCCGGCGAGATCCACCGCGGGACCCGTCAATTCCGCCAGCGTGGGGTGGAGGGCGATGCGCCCCACTTGCGTGCGGAGCTCGTCGAGCTGGTTCTGCAGGCTCGTCACCGCTGGACGCCAGAGCTCGAGGGAGGTCTGGATCGCATCCAGCCGGGCGTCGCTGGCCGCGCGGCTCTCGTGGACGGACTTGACGAGAGCGGCGAGCTGCTCTTCCATCGCCGCTGTCTTCAGCGCCTGCTTGGTGGCGTAGCGCGGTCGGGGATAGGCCGTCTCCAGATCATCTGACCTCTGATACCAGATGTAACAGGCCCGATCTACCTCAGCTATCTATTACAATCAGATCAAGGAGGAAGGAGGAGTAATTTGGGATCTGGAGAGGAAGGAGTGGAAAGGAAAATAATCGGAGGAGGAGCAGCCTCTCTCTCTGTTGCCAGTTGTCTCCATAGTCGATACCGAATCCGTGGCTCAGCCACCTACTTAACCCATCACGAGCACGCAGGCTAGGCTTGGCCCAACTACCCACACACACCGTCACTCAGCGAGGCCGGCTGGCCCAGCTGCATCAGAGCCCACCACGGCTGGTGGGGTCGGTATGTCAGGCGTGACATGCGCACGCACCGGGATGCGGCGAGGTCATGCGGCTGGAGGCGGCCGAGGATCGCCGCGAGCGCGTCGTCGGGCAACGCCTCCGTGTGATCCATCGGGTCTCGCTGACGTGAACCGCGCACACACGTACTGCGGCTTATATTGAGCCGGACTTTGACGGAAAAGGAAAAATTCCTTTTGGACAACGATCGCCTGGTATGATACAACATGTGACTTCTTTTGTAGTTTTTTTTTTTTTGGCATACATGGTAGAGTTTGTACCGACCACATGTGACTTCTTTCTCGTTCGCAATTCGTACCGAACTCATGTGCGCTTTTTCTTCTTTCAAAATTCTACCGAACTTTTTCTTTTAAAAAAGGCTAAAACTTCAAGAGCCATCACAACTGAATTTTCCAATGACAAAGTTTATTGCGGCTTATGATCCGTATCTCCAAATGGCGTCTAGTGGTTGTTTGTTCCGTAGAAGAAATGTAGCGGTTGTTTGGATAATGAGAATTAGTTGTAACATTATCAAAACAAATTTTTAGAGTATATATAGGAAATCCAGTTTTTTCGCTTTTTTCACCGAGAAAAAGAAACTAGTTTTCGGCAGCAGTTCTGTTATAGTAGGTCTATACACTTTCAGCACGCGGGCATTGTAGTGGGTTATTATTTTCGCCCGCCACTGCAACAACAATTACGGTGGTGGTCGCCTTTTGCTACTCGCCACTGTTATTTTTGAAAACTAACAGTGACGGTTGACAGGTGACAGGTCCTGCACGCCACTAATTATCGTTCACCTATAAGCCCTTTCCTAGTAGTGTGTAAGAGGGAATGGAGAGTATGGTTTTAGGTGCCGAAAAGGCATCTGAAGGAAAATTGCTCTCTCTTCTTTCATAGACATGATAGTCCCAAATTCGGATCAAAGTCATCCATATTGTAGAAAAATGGATGTATATGGTGAAGGGGACAAATTTGCCATTCATGCAAATTTTACGTATTTGACCCTGGATGTTTTCTTATAGATGGTTTACCAGTGGCCAATAATGTGGTGGACGATTTGACATAGAACTTGTTTAGAAAATATCCAAACCAGGCCCGCTTTACGCATCATTTTCTGAGCCATATTTCTCTATATGTAGCCGGCCTGTCCCAAGTTTGAGTTGGCCAATGGGCCTTGTTGTGGGTAAGAACATTTTTATCTACATGCAGACAATGAAGTAAGTTGAGGCTTCTCAACATTTGAGAGAATAATTGACCAATTCCGACTTTTGTTTCTCAAAACTTCCTAAAGATTTTGAATAGCAATGACCGTGGCTGAAGCTGTAAGAGCCATCAGCCCATCAATCTAAGCATCATTTTCCAATAGTTCCACTGTGAACCATTATTCAGCAATGCAGCTGTTGCTCCAACTTGCCAACTCAACTAGACAAAACAAACATAATCTTCTAACTCATGATACTGAGACCCCTTGTTTTCAAAAGCAGTCTCCACCTTGGTCATGTGTGGACAATAGCTAGCTAATTCATGCGTGTATAGCACTTATCCTGCTTATTTTGCTTCCCGTTTCAGAGTTTTTAAAGTTTCACGACTTGAGGATTCGATGGTAGTGAACTCGACTCAATTATCAGACCATTCTACCTTTTTCAGATAAGAAAGAAAATAAAGGCAGGAAAGGGAGAACTGATATAATGGGTTGAGTTCATCACTAATCAAAGCGTATTAGTCACATTATCTCAAAAAGAGCAATGCTGAAAACTCGGTGATACTTTGAGACAAATAAATCTAATGGATAACGTGGAAATAACTTCGCCCACCATAGTTCAAACTTCAAATCATAGCACTCACTCTTACTCACACATTTGTGCTTCAATAAAAGTTTACTCCACAATCTTAAGCATGTCTGATGTGTGTCGTGTAAGATTAGGGAAACCACACGTTGTGGTGCCTTGTATTGATCAATATATATAGGTTACAAGGCTGAGTTCGTGTCGTACAATATACGGACACCTATACAAGGACTACACATATACAACCGTATAACTATACAAAACAAATACGGTTATATATTCTAACACCCTCCCTCAGTCGTAAACGGGCGTCGTCGAATGTTAAGACTGTCCCGAAAATCCAAAAAGAGAGGAGATGGTAATCCTTTGGTGAAAATGTCCGCAAATTGAGAAGAACTCGGAACGTGAAGAACCCGGACCTCGCCTGTGGTGACACGATCTCGCACAAAGTGTAAATCGATCTCCACATGCTTGGTGCGCTGATGATGAACGGGATTCTGTGTCATGTAAACAGAGCTCACATTGTCACAAAACACCACAGTGGCACCAGTCACCGGTCGATGAAGCTCCTGAAGAAGCTGCCGTAACCAACATGTTTCAGCCATGACATTTGCAACTGCCCTGTATTCGGCCTCGGCACTGGAGCGAGAGACCGTGTGCTGCCGCTTAGCAGACCATGACACCAAGTTAGTGCCAAGGAATACACAATAGCCTGAGGTAGACCGGCGAGTGTCAGGGCAACCTGCCCAATCAGCGTCAGAATAGGCCAGCAATTTGTTGGAGCTGCGTCTAAACAAAGTGAGGCCATGACCGGTAGTACCGCGGATATAGCAAAGCACACTCTTCACAAGGAGCAAATGATTAGTCCGAGGATCATGCATATGAAGACAAATCTGCTGCACAGCATAAGAGATGTCCGGCCGAGTGAACGTGAGGTACTGAAGACCGCCTGCAATACTACGATACTCGGTGGGATCTGCAACTGGATCACTGGACTTGGCTGAAAGTTTGGAGGTAGTATCAACTGGAGTAGAGATGGGTTTGCACTGCAACATGCCAGCTCTGTCAAGAAGATCCAATGCATACTTCTCCTGGGAGAGGAACAAACTATCCTTGCTGCGTGTGACAGAGATGCCCAGAAAATAATGAAGATCACCCATATCTGTCATACTGAATTCGGTATGAAGAGAGGCAATCAAACTGTGCAACAATGTCGAGGAAGATGCAGTCAGGATAATGTCATCCACATAGAGCAGGAGATAGGCCATGTCAGCACCACGCCGATAGACAAACAAGGAGCTGTCGGACTTGGAGCCAATGAAACCAACCGATGCAATGAACGAAGCAACGCTGAAACCATGCTCGAGGCGCCTGTTTCAAACCATAGAGTGATTTGTTGAGACGACAAACCTTATCAGGGAAACAAGGATCAGTGAACCCAGAAGGCTGACGAGCATAAACAGTCTCGATGAGAGTGCCATTGAGGAATGCATTCTTGACGTCAAGCTGATGAATGGACCAGTCACTAGAAAGAGCAAGAGAGAGCACTGTTCGAATAGTGGCTGGCTTAACGACCGGGCTGAAAGTTTCATCAAAGTCGATACCTTCCCGCTGAGTAAATCCAGAAGCACCCAACGAGCTTTGTAGCGATCCAAAGAACCATCAGACTTCATCTTGTGACGGTAGATCCACTTACTAGTAACAATGTTAGCATTGCGAGGTGGATCAATGAGGTCCCAAGTGTTGTTGGAGAGAAGAGCACCATACTCCTCAACCATAGCGGAATGCCAATTTGGATCCTTGAGAGCACCGCGATAAGTCTTCGGTATTGGAGATAAACCCTCAACATGAAGATCAAATATCTTTTTCGGCTGCACAATGCCCTGTTTAGCACGAGTGGCCATGGCGTGGGATGGAGGCGGTGGAGGGGCCCGCGGTCGGCGGGTCTGGGCTGGATCCACAGCAGCAGGAGCCGGCGACGGCGTTGCCGGCGATGACGCGGCTGCAGTAGGAGAAGGACTCCCAGCAGGGCCGCCATCGGGACTCCCAGCAAGACCCTCGACAGAAGCTCGTGCCCGAGGCGACCGGGGCGAGGTCGGTGGCGGCGACCGTGGAGGGGGCCGTGGCGGTGGCGACGGTGACCGTGGCGGCGACCTGGGGCCGCGTCCGGGGTGACCGTGCCTGGCACGGTGAACGGCATAAACGAGACCGGCTGCTCAGTACCCTGCAAAAAATCATAAGTGTGCAGGGAAGGAGTAGGAGTTGACGAAGATGGAGTGGAGGCAAAGGGAAAGGTGGACTCATCGAACACTACATGACGAGAGATGATGATCTTTTGGGTGGAACGATCAAGGCAACGATAGCCATGATGCCGTGATGGGTACCCTAGAAACACGCATGGCATGGAGCGAGGTGCAAGTTTGTGCGGAGCAACGGCTGTGGTGTTGGGGTAACATAGACATCCGAAAACCCGAAGACCAGCATAGGCAGGATCTACGCCAAGGAAAGCTTGAAAAGGAATACGAGATTGCCTTGGAAGGCAGCCGATTATGCAACATAACGGCGGTGTGGAGAGCTTCGACCCAAAAACGAGGTGGCATACTAGCTTGGATAAGGAGTGTACGAGTAATGTCATTAAGAGTACGAATAATGCGTTCGGCTTCTGTTGCGAAGTGTATGGACATGAAAAGCGGAGTGCAATTCCATGGTGCTGGGCAAACGAATGGAGGAGTGAATTATCGAACTCACGACCATTATCACACTGAATAGCCTGCAAGTGTGCACTAAACTGGGTGAGCGCTAAAGCATGAAGGGACGACAAGTGCGAGAAGGCTTCAGACTTAACCCGTAGAGGGTAAACCCATGCATACTGAGTAAAATCATCAAGACAAACGAGATAATACTTAAAGCCATAAATACTCTCAACAGGAGATGTCCACAAATCACAGTGAATAATTTGAAACGGAGTAGTGGTTACACGATTGGTGGAGGAAAAAGGAAGACGAACATGACGACCTAACTGACAAGCATGACACAAACTACTTGTATTCTTTTCCCTAGGGATGATCGAAGAACGAGCTAATGACTCCATAACGGGCCGCCCAGGGTGCCCAAGCCGACGGTGCCAGAGTGCTGCATCGGCGACGAGGAAGGCGTGTGGCTGACTGGTAGAGGAAGGATGGATGGAGTAAAGAGCTCCGAAGCTATTGCATCTGAGAATCTCGTTCATGGTTAGGAGATCCTTCACAGAAAAACCGAGAGGGTCAAATTCGATGGATACACGATTATCAATGGTGAATTGACGAACAGACAAAAGGTTTTTAACTATGTTAGGAACTACTAAGACATTACAAAGGTAAAGAGGACGAGAGGTGGTGGAAATAGGAAGACGTGCATGCCCGGTACCGGTGATCGGAAGGGTGGAACCGTTACCGACAACGACAGCACGTCGAGAGGAGGAGGGGGGACACGGAGTTGAGCATACCGGGATCGGACGCGAAGTGGGAGGAGGCGCCGGTGTCCATCACCCACTCCCTGGTGGGTGCTTGCAGCCCCATGGTCTGGAACTGATGCATGAGCGCGGCCTGGTCCCATGAAGCAGTTGTTAATGCCGATGATGATGGAGCCGGCCCGGGGAGTCCGTAGGAGGACTGTCCAGGGGTGTAGCCGTAACCGTAGGGGGCAATGCCGTACGGGCTCTGGGCATAGAACGCATGCGGCGACGGGGTGTGCCGGGGCGCGTAGCCTGGAGCAGGGGCGTAGGTGGGCGGCGCACGGCCGAGCAGGCCCCCCTGGCCATAGGGCCACATCTGGATGGCACCGTTCCAGGGGTGCTGTGGTGAGGGCCAGGAAGAAGTGGCAGCCGACGGGGTCGCGGGCGCCGGGATGATCTCCTTGGCGACGCCAGCGGCGGCCTTCTTCTTCTTCTTTCCTTTTCCAGAGGCCTTGCCAGGGTTGCCAGTGTTGCCAGGGTTGCCGGCGATGTTGGTGAAGAGGGCCGTGTCGGAGTTGCGGGCGCGGCGACTTTTGCGCTTCATGTCCTGGAGCGCGAGCAACGAGCGACACTGCGCGAAGGTCATGCCCGGCATGAGGGAGATTAAATTAGCAGCGGCCTCGTATTGCTCGGAGAGGCTGTTGAGGCAGTGGACCACCATCTCAGCATCATCAACGGGGGCGCCGAGATCCGCAAGCCCATCGGAGAGGGATTTGACCTTCTGAAGATAGTCGGCCATGCTCATCTCTCCCATCTTGACATCGCCGAGCTCGGCCGTGAGGTGGAGCTGACGATTGATCTTGTGGTCGTTGAAGAGACCGTTGATGCTGTTCCAGAGATCGACGGCGAGGGGATCGTCACCGGGCGTCATGACGGCGTCGAGGATGCTGAGAAAGACTGACCCATAGAGCCAAGAGACGACGGTGGCGTCGAGGAGAGACCACTCCGGGTTCGGCGCGTCGGGGGCGTCGAAGTCGACGTGATCCAGGAGGGCGTACTTGCGGCAAGCGGCGCGGAAGAAGGTGCGCCACTGACGGTGAACGCCGGTGTCAAGCGCGAGCTCGACGGGAACGTGTCCCTTGATGGAGTGCAGGCCGACGGCCTGGGCGTGCAGTGAGGTCAAGGAGAAAGACCCCGCGCTCGACCCAGATCCATCGGGGGCGGTCGCGAGAGGCAGCTTGGCCTTGGCGGCCTCGGCGGCTTCAGCGTCCTGGCGCTCCTTGGCCGCGGCCAGCGCCTGGTTCGTGGCGTCCGCATCGGGCTGCGACATGGAGGCGACGATCGGGGCGCGGCGGCGAGAAGGGTGGTGGCTTCGGCGGCAGCGGAAAGAGGAGGGGGGCGGCACAGGCTAGGATTAGGGTTTTAGGCTCTATACCATGTAAGATTAGGTAAACCACATGTTGTGGTGCCTTGTATTGATCAATATATATAGGTTACAAGGCTGAGTTCGTGTCATACAATATACGGACACCTATACAAGGACTATACATATACAACTGTATAACTATACAAAACAAATATGGTTATATATATTCTAACATGTCGTGGTGTGTGTACGTGTATACTCCACCTTTGAAATTGCAAAAAGAAAAGAAGATACCAACTATTTACACAACCGAGGCATTAAGCTTAGTCATGCATGGGGCGAAGCAAAGAAGAAAAGGAGAAATAAGGATGCAGAACACAAACTATCGGCTCGTAGTAATAAATTAACTAAGAAGAAGATTGTACACTTAAATACTTAGAGCAACCATACAATAGTGTTAAAACAAGTATTTTGATGGGAGTCATACAACAAGTTTACAATCTTCAGCTGCGTCTGCGTCCGCGTTTAAGTCTTTTAGCCTTCTCTGGAAGATCTCCGATCATACAAGGAGTGTATATAAAGGACTCATCAACCAACAATGTCATACTATCAACTGTTGGACGCATATAGCCTATATACTGAACTTTTGAGCTATCAAAATGATAAGCCACCGCTTCAAACCGCTCCATCAAGAAGAAGGCAACCTCTTTGTAGGGGTGAAACCCAAGTAGCTGACATCCAAGTAATGGACAGTGTCCAGGACGGCGTCCACACTCATCGAGAATATTATCATCATCCCAGTTCCAATCAAGAATCACTTTCTCTAGCCTTTTGTTATTGCCATATTTGTCAAGATCATGATCATCATCAAAGATCCAGGGTCTGCAGATTCCCTTAGGGTTGAGGGAATATATATTTGCCGATGGCTCAACAAGGCCAATGCTATTCTTCAACACCCATTCTACCTCACCATTTGATTCACTCAGGTGCCAAATACGAATTCGACCTTGAAGATTTGCAAAGTACAAACCCGTCTCGGAGCTTCCAAGGTAATGCTCCCCAACTTTGCATTCGTTGGCATCTATCGGTGTCTCTATTACTTGATATTTGCCATTAGACGATGATAACCTGCAAAGATTCATGCCCATAAATATTATTTTTAGTGTGGTACTGATACAATGGTGATGTCAAATAGACAATAAGAATACAAGGGAATTTAACATTACGCTTTCAGTTTAATGATGTGTACCTTGTGACAAACGTACCATAACAAAGCAGCACGTGTAATGCTCCACGCCAGTAGGCGCTGTAGCGCCATCTTGTCACCCCATTGGTCGTGAACATCAGTGAACCCCGCACGTTGACCACTCTCCTCGTAGCACTGCCTTCCCTGACAAACGACCTCTCCTGCCATTGTCCCATGCTTGACGAGAAAACGTCGAGCGTCAACACGGGCGGCGGCCATTCTGTCGAGTGTTGTGGAACCTCCGTGCTCCATGGAGGTTCCAACAAGTAGCGTGAACTTATCGTGAAGTTTTCTTCGGCGAGCTGTTCTGGCTGAACCTCCGCCAACTTGCAGTCCGTCACATCGAACAGCCCTAGATCCTTAGGAAGGATCAAGAACACCTCATAGTGCGGCGACGCGGCAGGGTCAAACGCGAGATAGGCTTCACGGCATTCCCCATCATCATGCGCTCCAGGCAGGCGTTGCCACCGCCGCGTGGCGGGGTTGGCCACAAAAAACTCCCTCGTGTCGCCGTAGAGCAGGAGACCATTGCAGTGGTCCGCGATCGTTCTGTGGCCTTCTGTGTAGTTGGGCAGGAAGTGGAGGTTGCCGTGGTCGACGCAGGAAGTGGAGGGGCGGGCGAGGAATTGCGGACGGTGGTGGTCGTTGTAGTTGGCGAAGATGCCCTCCACCGAGTGCGGGAGGAGGTGTGGAAGCAGCAGCCGCCGGGCGTCCACGACTGCGCGCCACGCCCTGCGCACGCAGCAGGACGCGGCGAGGTCACGTGGTCCGAGACGGCCGAGGATCGCCGCGAGCACGTCGTCTGGCAGCGCCTCCGTGTGATCCATCGGACCTCGCTGATGTGAACCACGTAGACACGTACGGCGGCTTATATTGAGCCGGACTCTGACGTTTCTGTTTGGGAAAAGTACTTTTTCTGATGACAACTATCGCCAAGTATGATGCAACGGATACATGGTAGAATCCTCCAAAAAAAAACATATACATGGTAGAGTTTGTACCGACCTCACCCCTAAAAAAAGGAGAGTTTGTACCGACCTCATGTGACTTCTTTCTCGTTCGAAATTCGCACCGAACTCATGTACGTTTTTTCTTCTTACCATATCGTATGGATTGAAATTCAACAAAAAAAAAGCAGAAACTTCAAAAGTCGTAAAGGCATCTTCAACGGCAACCCACAAAAAACATCCCGCATCTGTCAGCATCAAGGGAGACCAGTCCATGGACACGGATATGTGAGATAATAGGTCGAAGCGTCTCAACTCCTATACACAGGAGCCCGCATGTATATATTGATATTGGCGAGGCCTGATCTCGCATGAGGCATACATATACGATTGAGAGATACATGAAGAGATAAGGGAAGATTACATCAAGAGATAAAGATAAAAGGATCTTCCTAACTACTCCAATATCTTGAGGTACAAGGCTGCTATACAGACTTGTAACGTGACAATGTTTAACACGCCCCCATAATCACAACTGGATTAAGTTGAGATTACGTCGAAACACTTCAAAGCTTCTAGTAGGTAATGCCTTGGTAAACCCATCTGCAAGCCGATCTTTAGAGGGAATAAACCTGATCTCAAGTTCTTTGTTTGCAACTTTCTCTCTAACAATTAAAACGAAAGTCTATTTCAATGTGTTTGGTTCTAGTATGAAACACTGGATTAGCAACAAATAACTTGCTCCAAGATTATCACACCAAAGAAGAGGAGTTTGAGTATGCATTACTCCAAGTTCTTTTAATATGGCATGAACCCAAATAACTTCAGCTGTGGCATTGGCCAATGCCTTGTATTCTGCTTCAGTGCTAGATCTAGAAACAGTAGGTTGCTTCTTTGCGCACCATGAAATCAGATTAGGTCCATGAAAAATAGCAAAGCCCCCCGTGGACCTTCTGTCCTCCAAGCAACGCCAGTCCAGGCCGCATCAGAGAAAGCACTAGCACGAGTGGAAGATGATTTTTTGATTGCTAGACCAAAACACATTGTATTCTTGACATACCTCAAAATACGTTTTGCTGCAGTCCAGTGAGCTGTGGTAGGGGCATGCAAGAACTGACATACTTTGTTAACTTCGAAGGAAATGTCAGGTCTGGTCAGAGTTAAGTACTGAAGTGCACCAACAATGCTCCTGTAACTTGTATTGTCCTCCTGATTCAGGGGTTCTCCTTCTGTCAAAGAGAGTGGTTCCGAACTGGACAGAGGAGTTGGGCAAGACTTGCAATCTTGCATACCAATTCTGCGCAATAGGTGAGTCACATACTTGCCTTGTGATAAGTGAATGCCATAGTCAGTTTTCATTACTTCAATGCCTAAGAAGTAGTGCAAATCACCCAAATCTTTAAGAGCAAAATCTGACCTAAGATCATTTAACAATGTTGTGATTGCTGAGCTAGATGAACTTGTGACAATAATGTCATCAACATATATGAGGACAAAGATGGTGGTGTGAAACTTGTTGAAAATGAATAAAGAAGTGTCAGACTTTGAGGGAATAAAGCCAAGTGCTTGTAGTTTCAGATTTAACCGGGAATACCAAGCTTTGGGGGCCTGTTTCAGTCCATACAGAGCCTTGTCAAGCTTACAAACATGAAGGGGTGCATCTTTATTCTCAAACCCAGGAGGTTGTTTCATGTACACCTCCTCTTCCAGAACACCATAAAGAAACGTGTTATGAACGTCTAGATGTTGAATACTCCATCCCTTGGAAACAGCAAGAGATAACACAAGACGAATAGTTGTAGCCTTGACAACAGGGCTGAAAGTATCCTCATAGTCAATGCCATAGTGTTGCTTAAATCCTTTTACAACCAAGCGTGCTTTGTAATGATCAATAGTACCATCTGATTTTTGTTTGACCCTATAAACCCATTTGCAATCAATTAAATTTGTACCTGCACAACGAGGAACAAGATGCCATGTTTTGTTACGGTGCAACGCAGAAATTTCTTCTTCCATGGCATGTTTCCAGCGGGCATCCCCAAGCGCATCAGCCAGGGTCTTGGGTTCACTAGCTTCTCCTGTCAAACAAGTGAGACCATACTTGGAAATATTTTTATAGTTTATACGGTTTGTGACTCCCCTTTGTAGACGTGTACGTGGAGGTGAAGAAGCAGCAACAGAGGATCCTAGTGCCCGACCAGGTGTTGCAAGAGGATCTGCAGCCACCGTGGATCCCAAGCCTGGGGACTCATCAACTAACACGTCAGATGGTGCTGGCGAATCAGCATCCGCCGTGGGCTCCAACCCGAGGAGGCAGCATGGGCCGGGGAAGCAGTGTCAGCGTGGGCCGTGGAAGCAGCGTCAGCGTGGGCCGGGGAAGCAGCATCAGTGCGGGGGCCCGCGCGGTCGGCCGAAGCGGGGCGATGATTGGTGATGTTCGCGCGGGTGGAGGGCGCGGGGTTCGGTGAGCAACATGCAGGCCCACCCGTCAGCGAGGAGGAGACGGGGACAGGCACAGATCCCGTGGCGGGGCGCGTTGCTTCTGACGGGTGGATCTGAGTGGATCCCGAGGCCTCTGGTGGGTCTGGCGATGATGATCCCAAGGTGGATGCGGTTGGGAAGTGTGTGCACATGAAATCTTGCACTGTAGCAGTATTTTCCAACCTGTTTTCAGCAGCGTTTGCACCATTTTCTGCAGCTGATATTTCTGAAACAGTACACTTGGGCAAACCATTAGGAGAGTTAGGCAATAATGGACCAAAACAATTATTTTCTTCCCCACAATCAATACCAAGGAGATGTGGAGGCAACAGAAGGATTTCTTTTCGGAGGAGTGCACCGGCGTTGGGGTGGAGTTTGGCGAAAGGGAATTGTGTTTCATCAAAGACAACGTCACGAGAGATGTAGACGCGTCTAGTGGGAATATTCAGACATTTAACTCCTTTGTGTTGTGCACTACAGCCAAGAAATACGCATTGCTTGGAACGAGACATAAGTTTTCGATTGTTGTAAGGACGAAGATTAGGCCAACATGCACAGCCAAACACACGAAGTGGAGTATAGTTCGGTTTAGCATGCAGAAGCCGTTCAGTGGGAGTGTCATGTTTGATGACACGACTTGGTAAGATGTTTATGAGATGCAAAGCAGTAAGAAATGCTTCGTCCCAAAATTTCAGTGGCATAGATGCAGCAGCAAGTAAAGCAAGACCTACCTCAACTATGTGTCAATGTTTACGCTCGGCAGAGCCGTTTTGCTGGTGTGCGTGTGGGCAAGAAACATGATGAGATATTCCCAATTTCTGAAAGAAGGAATTTAGCTTTTCATATTCCCCCCCCCCCCAGTTGGATTGAACAGCAAGGATTTTACTATCAAACTGTCTTTCAACAAGAGCTTGAAAATTGAGAAAGACTTGAAAGACATCAGTTCGTTTTTTGAGGAGATATATCCATGTATATTTGCTAAAATCATCAATAAAGCTAACATAATAAGCATGTCTACCAACAGAAAGAGGAGCAATCCCCCATACATCAGAAAATATAAGTTGTAGTGGTTTGGTAGAAACACTAGTTGATATAGGTATGGCAACTGATGACTATTTGCTTTTTGACAAAAATCACACATTGTTTCAGGATTGTGCTCTCCAACAAATGAGAGTTTATTTTTGCTAAGAACTTGATAAACAATAGAAAAAGAGGGATGGCCTAAACGAGCATGACATCGCTCAAGTGAGAGTCTAATGGCACTACACACTTGTTTATTGAATCTGCAAACTTGGGGAATCAACGGGTAAAGTCCATCCACACATCTACCTCGGTAGAGAACCTTCCTCGTGACCTGATCCTTGATCAAAAAGAATAATGGGTGAAATTCTAGAAAGACATGATTATCAAGAGGAATGCGATGAACGGAAAGGAGATTTTTGGATGAACTAGGGCAGTGATGAATATTATTTAGATGAATATCTCTATGTGGGGAATGAATAATTGAATGGCCAATGTTGCTTTTCTCCATACCTGTACCATCCGCATTGTGGACTTGATCATGTCCATGATATCTTTCATGCATGGTGACTTTTTCCAACTCATGGGTGATGTGGTCAGTTGCACCAGAGTCCACATACCAATTGGTATCTACACCATATGACTTGTTGGCTGGTGCGGCAACCTTTTTCTTCTGGGAGTTATCATTAGCATAGCGCCACTTGCATTCTTTTGCAATATGATTAGTTTTCTTGCAAATCTGACATTTTCCTTCATATTCATCATACCCTCTGAAATTGTTGTTGTAGTTGTTTTGGCCTCCCCTGTTGTTGTTGTAGAAGGGGCGACAGACGTTGGTGTTGTAGTTGTTTCCTCCGCTGCCGCCGGAGTTGGAGTAGTGGCCGCCATAGCCACCGCCATGGTTGCTGCCACCATCACTATAGTGGCCGCCGCTGCCACCACCGTGGGGGTTGGAGTAGTGGCCGCCGCCGCCACCACTGCCGTAGTGGCCACCACCACCGATGTCGTCATGTCCTCCGTGACGAGGGTCGCTGCCGCCGCCACAGTAGTCTTTGGAGGAGCCACCCCGACCGCGAGAAACGTATTGGCTGAAGACTTGAAAGCTTGGCCTCCTGTGCCTTGGAACATCTCGACTCACTGGTCAAAGGTGGATACCATGCTGAAGAGCTCTTCGACCGTGGTCGGCTCAGGACGCACGTCCAAGGCGCTGATGATTGGATGGTACTCCATGCCAAGCCCAGAGATGATGTGGGAGAGGAGCTCGTCCTCATCTATGGGTTTCCCTGTTGCTGCGATCTCATCGGCAAGACCTCGCATATAGCCGAAGTATGCAGCAGCCGACTGGGTTCCCTTCTGGGCGGTGGTGAGTGTGATGCGGATGTGGTTGCAGCGGGAGCCGGATTGGGCAGAGAACATGTTGGCGAGGGCGGACCAGATGGCATGGGAGGTTTAAAGAGATGTGACTTGAACTAGGACTTCTTTGGAAAGATTGCGAAGAAGATAGGCAACTATTTGCTGATCTTGGATGAGCCAAGGCGCATAAGCAGGGTTCACAGCCACCTGATCTTTGCCCTCGGCATTCTTGCTAGTGATGGTTTTGGATGGTTGTTCTAGGGTTTTGTCGATGTACCCAAAGAGGCCGGCCCCCATGATCTAGGAGCGAGCTTGAGCACGCCAAAGAACATAGTTGGATCGTGTGAGGGGTTCAGAGACATTGTTGTTGAGGCCAGAGGAGACTACCGCGGTGGATGTCGACATAGTCGAGTTTGGAGGTGGAAGGGAAGGATGGGAGGGATAGCTAGACGAAGGGGAAGAGGGTAGCTCTGTATACCATGTGAGATAATAGATCGAAGCGTCTCAACTCCTATACACAGGAGCCCGCATGTATATATTGGTATTGGCGAGGCCTGATCTCGCATGAGGCATACATATGGTTGAGAGATACATGGAGAGATAAGGGAAGATTACATCAAGAGATAAAGATAAAAGGATCTTCCTAACTACTCCAATATCTTGAGGTACAAGGTTGCGATACAGACTTGTAACGTGACAATGTTTAACAGGATACGGGAGGCAGCCATCCAACGCTAGTCGCATAGATTTTCACAACAACTCAAACCAACCGGACGAAATTCGTGCAAACAAGTGTGGATTTCATGCGAACTCGACTGGATTTCATACAAACATGACGAATTTCATATAAACATAACAGGTTTCAGTACATTTACATCAACGGTGCTAGTCTAGCTCTGAAGTATAATTAACAGCTAATCTAAATCGCCGCCCGCCGATCCCTTTGTCTTCCTCATGTCTGCCAGCCCGATCACCGGACCGCCGGGACCCCCGAAGGTATATGCTTCAGCGCAAAGGACGGCTTGCTTTCCCGCCACTCATCAGAGTGGAACCCCTGGCTGATGCTTCAGCCTCCGCTTCCGTGAAGCCCATGTGGGATCGACCGAGGTCCTCGAAAGAGAAGAACCGGGCAAGAAACCAATTGTGTACGCCAGTGTCGCCTAGACGGTGGCCTTCGTGAGCCCAAACGGCGGCGGACTCCCGTGTTCTACTTCTCCTCGGTGATGGGGCGGACACAGATGCACCGGCCACCGACTCGTCGCTCTCCATGCACCGCTTCCGCCACTGCCTGCATGGCATGGTCGCAGGCACAGGAGGCGCGGTCGTCAATGGCAGCGATGACGCCCGTGCCGCCATGCTCCCCGCCGTGTCGGCGTCGAGCAACTGGCCACTCCTCATCGAGTGGGCCTGGAGCGGCGAGTTGTTGAACCACGCGGCGGGTTGGAGCGGCAACTTTGCTCTGTCAGGTGAGCCTCGGGAGGTGGAGCAGCGAGCTGATTCGCTCGTATCCGGCCGGCTCGGCGAGCCACCCAGCCGGCTTGTATGTTGGAGAACTGCTCTTCGGAAGCCATCGAAAGAGTGATGGAGTTGGAGATTGGGGGAGCGGCAGAGGGGTGTGGTTCTTTCCTGGCTTCTGCCCTCGTTTAAATAGAGCATGGACGGTAGGAGCTCGGCCAATGTTGCATTTAATGCCGGCCTGCTCATGAACGGACGTGTGGCTAGAGTAGGTTTCTCGGCTTCCACGCGGGGTTAATGGGGGTGTATGAATGTGGCGAGGAGGCGTGTTCAGTCAGGCGTGCAGCAGGTGGCGCCTTTGGCCGGCGCGCCGCTTTCAGTGGTGGAGGCAGAGAGAGGTCACGTCCGCCCTGAGCCAGCTTCAATGTGGAGCGGCGCGCTCTACATCGGCTTGAATGCGGGCAGGTGGCGCAAGACGGGACCGCGCGCGAGTGAGGTGAGGGGTTTTTTGATGGGGCGGGGCAGTCAGAAGCGGGCTTGGGAGCGGTCCGGACTCCGACAAACCTCCTCCACTTTTGTCTCCGGTTTACGAAGAAATCACGTGCAGACCGCTCCCTGGACCGACACAGGTCGGCGTTGAATGGCTTCCGCGGTCCGAACAGATGCGGAAGGTTTGCGGGTCCGCCTTGGCGATGCCCTAAGGCCCGTATGATACAAAGTAACTGTAGTTTGAAATACTGCGAAGTGTTTGGCTATATAACAACAACTATAGTTTCATATATGTAAACAGTGGTATTCCTGATACCGTGTTTTTTTAAAGCATTAAAGAAAAGAGGTCGAACTGAGAAAAAACGCTCATGTTATCCCGTCCTTGACTACCATGCAGCTTCGTTGGTAAGCACAACTAACCACACTTATGGCAGGGGCGTGCCTCTGTGAATTCTTAACGTGTGTGTACAGTCCAAATCAGCGCCAGTTTTCAAAAATAGAATACACAGAATAGAAATGCAGCGGCATAGTATTCACTCATAAAGCAGATACAGCAGAGCTAGCTAACAGGTCTATATTAAGAGAAAGGTTACAGTCTTACAAGTTGGATTACTGAGCACACAGAGACACGTCTAGCTGTTGAAATCAAAATAGCAGTACTGTGTCATTGAATAAAGCGGGGCCAAAGCCATTTTCGATAATCTTACAAGTTGGATTACTAGCACACAGAGACACGTCCAGCTGTTGAAATCATAATAGCAGTACTATTCCATTGAATAAATCATTATCATTATAGTAAAGGTGCCTTGTTGCTTGTCTTTACTATTCGCTCCCTATAAATTTTTAATGCCTTTTGGCACTGTGAGTCACCAAGGGAAGTCACATTACAATTCCAAAGTGATACTGAATGCTCTAGTCCAAAAACACCAATGACTACCTTTCTCATGATCCTTTTCTTTGAATAAGGCGACATCACCGGAATGCACAGACCATGACAACCGCCCATGATATTGTATGCATATAAAAGTAAGCTTATATGACAAATGGGATCTCACCTTTACATAGTTAATACAAAAAAGACGACTTGTGTTAAAATCAAGGGCCTCTGGATTAAACAAAAATCAAGGGCAAACAAATAATGCTGGAAGTGCTTTTTAAGATGTAGTTTTGACATCCAGCAGCCATTCTTCCTGATAAACTGAATAATTCATGACTGGGACGTGGGTACTCCTTTCGTTTTTTTAGTCTGCATATAAGATTTGGTCATAATTAAACTTTGTTAACTTTGACTAAGTTTATAGACAAAAATATCAAGATTCACAATATGAAATCAATATTGTTAGATGCATCATAAAACTAATTTTCATACCATATAGCTTTAGTATTGTAGATGTTGATATTTTCCCCTACAAAGTTGGTCAAACTTTACCATATTTGACTTTGACCAAATTTTATATTCAAACTAAAAAGAAACGAAGGGAGTACCAATGAACCTCAGTGACACTGTTTGAAAAGAATATTCCAGTGAATATAGGATGAAGAAACTTACATGAACACTTTCTGAAACCTGGTCCAATTGTTTGCTGACTATGTTCATCAAATCACAAATCAACCATCCCTGTAAATCAGTGAGTTAGCTTCAACAAAAGTACCAATTGTGAACTTCAAACATCAGAGTGGGAACATGATTGCGTGCATGAGGTAATCAACCAAATTGTAAATTAATGGATAAAGTCGTTGCCACTGTTACCAAATATGAGATACATTTGTTTGTTTCCTAGCTATTTCTAATATAATAGACTCTGATACAACACAAAGATTGATATTTTATGTTCAAAAGAAGAATCAAATATCAGAGGCTATCTGAGCTTACTTAATACAACCTCTGTGACTTAATATAAAACATTTTTTGACACTACTGATAGTGTAAAAAAATGTCTTATATTCTCTCCATCTCAAAATAAGTGTCTCAAGTTTAGTACAACTTTGTAGTAAATTTAGTATAAAGTTGAGACACTTATTTTAGGACGGAGTGAATATTAAGTTACCGAGGGAGTAGTAAACACACACATTGCACATGTACGATGAACCACCATACATGTAATTAGTTAACCCACATCTTATCTATCATAAGAAGTGTAATTTGAATCCTACCAAACCAACCTATAAAAACCTCGCCTCCCCGTGTAATGCATCACATACATTTCTATCTCCAGTCAGGAGACCAACGCGGAGGAGCTGTAGGAGCCGGAGTTGTGTCTGCCACCCATGTACCCTGAGCCGGGGCACGGAGATTGTGGACATCTCCGACGAGGATTAGGGTAGTGTAGGTTATTTGATCTATGTAGTACATAGGTTTTTCTCTTTTGCAAGATTTGTATGGATTTAAGATTTTATGTATAAGGTACCCGGATGTGGAGGAGCAAATTTAAGGTGTGAACGGTCACAACCCGTGGACGCGTGTTTGAGGGCCTAGATTTGCTATCCGCGGTTGTAAATACTCTTAGAGCAACTCCAAGGCGACGACACAAATGGTCCGCATGTGTGTTTGCGTCGAAACAGGCCAAAACAATAGCCCAACGCGCCGACCAAAACCGCAAATGCGCCTGCCCGGTGTCTGTCTAGACGTATTCCAAGCCCATATTTGCACCCGGTTTGCGTCCACACGAATACGAGACGGAAGCGCCGCACATCCGCTTGGTGTCTGTCGCGGCCCCACCTGTTGGCCACCCAACCATCACCCGCGGTCAGTCAATGCGACCACCTAACTCGGGCCCACATGGCAGCGTGTGGAAGCATCCGAGTTCTCGTCCTTTTTAAATGCAAGGGTGCAGGGGGAGGAGGGTCTCATCCACTTTTCCCCCTGTCCACCCTCGTCGGCAACACTAGAACCCTAGCTCGCCATGGGTTTCTTCGGCAAGGTCGACGCCGGCGCCAACTCGTCCTGCACATCACCTCTGCCACCGTCGCTGCCATCCCTGGCAGCCTCTGAGCTCGTCCTGCGTGCGGCCAGGGGTTGTCGGCCACAGGTCTGGCTGTACACCCCGGTGCACCGCGCATGTTGGCACTGGCATGATCGCCAGCCGCTTAAGTCGATGGATCCTAGTGTCGGTGGTGCCGCAGTCACCGCTGGTACACACGGAGGAGGTGTGCAAGCGTCACGCCCTCTTGATGTCGGCGCAGCAGAGCGACCCCGACTGCGCGCTAGACTCCCCAGACTGTGAGGTCTGGTTCACGATGGAGTAGGATATCGCCCAACATAGCGACGTGCAGCTCAACCCCGGCTACGTGTCACCTCCCTCGGAGGTGGCACCGGAGGAGGAGGAGGAGGCCTCCTACCAGGCCGCACTTGAGGCAGCACTGCAGCGCCCGCTGGAGGAAAGACAACACGATGAGGACGCACGATGGGACGACCTGGAGGAGGCCCTCGCCCTATCTACTGCCTGTTGAGGAACGTAGTAATTTCAAAAAAAAATCCTACGCACATGCAAGATCATGGTGATGCATAGCAACGAGAGGGAAGAGTATCGTCCATGTACCCTCGTAGACCGTAAGCGGAAGCGTTAGCACAGGCGGCTGATGTAGTCATACGTCTTCACGACCCGACCGATCCAAGTACCGAACACACGGCACCTCCGAGTTCTGCAGACATTCAACTCGATGACGTCCCACGAACTCCGATCCAGCAGAGCTTCATGGGAGAGTTTCGTCAGCACGACGGCATGATGACGGTGATGATGTTGCTACCGACGCATGGCTTCTCCTAAGCACCGCTACGATATGATCGAGGTGGATTATGGTGGAGGGGGGCACCACACACGGCTAAGGGATCAATGATCAACTTGTTTCTAGAGGTGCCCCCTACCCCCGTATATAAAGGAGTGGAGGAGGGGAGGGCCGGCCCTCTCTAGGGCGCGCCATGGGGAGTCCTACTCCCACCGGGGTATACAATAGATCTGGTACACAGCATGGCATACTTTATAGAAACTATGGCTGAGGCATAGGGAATGACTTTCATTCTCTTTCTATCTTCTGTCGTGGTCGGGCTTTGAGCCTTACTCAATTTCACACCTTGTAACACAGGTAAGAACTCTTTCTTTAACTGTTCCATTTTGAACTACTTCAAAATTTTGTCAGGGTATGTACTCATTGAAAAAACTTATCAAGCGTCCTGATCTATCTCTATAGATCTTGATGCTCAATATGTAAGTAGCTTCACCGAGGTCTTTATTTGAAAAACTCCTTTCAAATACTCCTTTATGCTTTCCAAAAAATTCTACATTATTTCTGATTAACAATATGTCATTCACATATATTTATCAGAAATGTTGTAGTGCCTCCACTCACTTTCTTGTAAATACAGACTTCACTACAAGTCTGTATAAAACTATATGCTTTGATCAACTCATCAAAGCGTATATTCCAACTCTGAGATGCTTGCACCAGTCCATAGATGGATCGCTGGAGCTTGCACATTTTGTTAGCACTTTTAGGATCGACAAGACCTTCTGGTTGCATCATATACAACTCTTCTTTAAGCAATCCATTAAGGAATGTAGTTTTGATATCCATTTGCCACATTTCATAAAATGTGGCAATTTGCTAACATGATTCAGACAGACTTAAGGATCGCTACGAGTGAGAAAATCTTATCGTAGTCAGCACCTTGAACTTTGTCAAAAGCTTTTATGACAAGTCTAGCTTTGTAAATAGTAACACTACTATCAGCGTTCGTCTTCCTCCTGAAGATCCATTTATTTTCTATGGCTTGTCGATCATCGGGAAAGTCAACCAAAGTCCACACTTTGTTTTCATACATGGATCCCATCTCAGATTTCATGGCCTCAAGCCATTTCGCGGAATCTGGGCTCATCATCGCTTCCTCATAATTCGTAGGTTCGTCATGGTCAATTAACATGACCTCCAGAACAGGATTACCGTACCACTCTGGTGCGGATCTCACTCTGGTTGACCTACGAGGTTCGGTAGTAACTTGATCTGAATTTACATGATCATCATCATTAGTTTCCTCACTAATTGGTGTAGGAGTCATAGAAACAGATTTCTGTGATGAACTACTTTCCAGTAAGGAAGCATGTAAACTACTTTTCTTCAACAAAAAGTTATAAAGTTGCCACGACAAGAGAATATGAGAGGAAGCTGCACCTCACTGAAATCGACTCTGAATGTCCTAGGCTCATGAACGCATTTACTTTTGAATTTACACTAGTAGAAAAAGAGCCATTTGTCCCGGTTCATAAGGGCCTTTAGTCCCGGTTCTGGAATCGGGACTAAAGGGTCGTTACTAAAGCCTCCCCCCCTTTAGTCCTGGTTCTTGGACGCTGCGTGGAGGTCCACCTTTAGTCCCGGTTGGTGCCACCAACCGGTACTAAAGGAAATTTTATGATTTTTTTAAAATTTTGTTTTTGAATTTTTTTCCCGAATTTTCAAATTTCTGAATTATTTTAACCTCTAATCTCTAATCAACCCTCATCACTGCTTAATTTGACCTCTAATCTCTAATCTCCCCTCATCATTCCAAATCATCTAACTTTCCGAACGGTCACCCATCCTCTCACTACCCCAGCCTGAGCACACTTAACTTCCGGATTCTATTCTCCCTCGTTTCCAAGTCGGCACTTGTTGTTTTCCTGACAATAGTAAGATGTCAATCCTATTAACCCTCAGGAGTTTAGCTTGAGCATGAAGTCACACATTTCATTGTTTAAGTTTGAAACTATCGTTCTAAAAAACAACAATTATTTAGTAACACTAATATTTCTTGAGTTAGTAGTTTGACCAGTGTTTGACCACAGTTTGACCAGATTTGACCAAAATTCAAAAAAAAATATTTAGTAACACTAATATTCTTGAATAATTATTTAGTAACACTAATACTTCTTGAATAAGTAGTTTGACCATAGTTTGACCAGATTTAACGAAATCCAAAAAAAACTGAAATTTGAGCATAACTTTTTTTTCTTTTAGAATTTGAGGATTTTAAAAATTTGCAAACAGGTTCTCGAACTTATTATCAGCCGCTCATACAAATTTACAAAAGTTAAAACTTAAGAAAATTAAAAATCCCACATCACAAGAAACATGGATATGGAGACGAAACTTAATTTGAACTTTTGTTTCAAAATATATGAAAGATTATAAATCGAAAGCCAAAATAAAAAGGATGTTGCATGTCCACGTCCCTGAGTGCTACAAATCCGCCCCGCTCATCCACTTAACATCAACGACAATTATACTGTCCGCAAAGATGGCCTCCACTCCACTGACTTCCCTTGCATGCCGTTCCGCCACCCTGACGCATGCCCAATAGACACCGCATCCTCTTCGATGTAGACTCAGGGAGGTCGCGAGCTACCGGGTAGTGGTGGTCGGCCCCTAGCCACCCAAGTATGTGTTGCCCAATCATTCTCACCGACTCTTTGCCATTGAAACAGAACATGTGCATGTTAGGAAAAGCTAGTTGTTGCCTCTAGAAAAGTCTTTTCTCACATGTAGTTCATTACTACTTTACTGCCATAATAATTTATTTTCTTGAGACATGTTCTAGTGGCGACTCAGTATTTATCTTAGACATGTTCCCGTGTCTTTAACTCTTGATAATTGCATATATTTAAATGCGCTATGTACATTTTTGTTCATCGAGTTTCTATGCGCACTCTATCAATAGAACAAAGAATGTTTAGTCAAAACCGGATGCGGATTTTCGTGCTGAACATTTTGATATATTATACGTTTTTTTCTGACATCGTATGCAAAAGTTATAGCCGTTTTATATTTTCCCTACACTTTTTTTGCAAAACATGTCCAAATTTAAGTTTTTAAATTTTCCTAACTAGTAGATGTAGTAACATAACTACATCTCGAAGGATTTTTAACTTTTGAAGTTTTTATCATTTTCTTTTGCTTTTTACAAAACTGTAAAGGCGATACACGGGGGAGGGGGGTAGGATTTGAAAATTGCACCATTAGTACTGGTTACCGGTTGGTGCCACGAACCGGTACTGATGCCTCAACCCCATTAGTACCAGTTCGTGCCACGAACCGGTATTAATGGGCATCGCACCCTTTAGTCCCGGGTCGTGGCACCAACCGGGACTAAAGGTCCCATTTAAACCGGGAGTAATGCGTGTATGGTGCCCTAGCCGCTCGAACCGGGACTAATGCTCACATTAGTCCCGGTTCGTAATGCAACCGGTACTAATGCTCTTTTCTGGCCGAACCAAAGCCCCTTTTTCTACTAGTGTTATTGTACCTTCTTTTTTGCGAGAAAACTTCCGATCTATTAATCTTCAAACATGGCAGTACAACGAACACCAGAAATAATAAAAATTACATCCTGATTCATAGACCACCTAGCGACGGCTACAAGCACTGAAGCGAGCCGAGGGCGCGCAGCCGTCATCGCCACTCCATCACCAGAGTCAGGAAGTCGTCGTGCTAAGACTCCATAGGACCAACGCACCAGAACAGTAACCGCTGCCAATGAAGAATAACGTAGATCGGAAGGATCCAACCCAAAGACACATGAACATAGACGAACAACGACGAGATCCAAACTAATCCACCAAAGATAGATCTGCCGGAGACACACCTACACACGCCCATCAACGATGCTAGACGCACCGCCGGAACGGGGGCTAGGCGGGAGACCTTTATTCCATCTTAGGGAGCCACCGCCGTCTCGCCTTCCTAAGAAGGACACAAATCCTAACAAAACGAAAAGGAGCGACTAAAATCGGAGCCCTCTCGCAGGGCCTTGCCAGGATCCACCGCGCCCCCATGGCCATAGGGCCACCAGAGACGAGGCGGACCTCCGGCGGCAACATCAAGAGGCAGGAACCCTTGCTTTTCTTGGAGGAGGAGGAGGAGGACAGTGGCGGAGCCAGGAGGACGAGCAGGGGCCAGAAAACAATCACGAACTTATTGTACCTTCACAAACAAAGAACAATGATATCACCATATCAAGCTTAGGATGAAACAAAGGAATGGATGGCATTGATAAATAATTATTTGAAGGAAATTAGAACTTGCAAGCATACGACAAGTAGTTGTTTAGAGATAAACCTTTGTTGTTGGAATTTATATTTCTCTAGAAGTTGATGGCTTGGGTGCTCAAATGGTGGGAAAGATTTAGGCACTGATCCCATAGGCAAGCTCCCAGTAAGATATCTGTGAGGACATGGGCTCAACTCTGAACTTTTATACGTACTGAACAACAATAAATAGTTATTCGAATAACCGCAAAATGATATAAACTATGGCACGGTTTATTGAAAGAAACTTCCATCGATTGTATATCTAACCTGTGATTTTCTGGAAGGTGGTCGGAAGCACCTTGCTCGCGGAAGATCTGGACGGGGCACCGGAGTGAGATCCATTGATCTGGCCGTGTGAACACTGGATGTAGATAGAAACCACGCATGCTCTTCTTCTTGTTCCCACGACACCACAACAGAGGAAGCAGCAAAAACTCTGCCCTCTTTTATCGTACAGGCAAGAGCTGTTGTAGATCCAAGAGATTTTTTTTTGAAAAGGAGGTCATCCCTGGCCTCTGCATCGGAGAGATGCATGCGGCCACCTTATTAAAATGCTGACAATAACAAAGTCTGGTCTGTAGAGTACAGCTCACAAAAGGAGCAAGCAAAATAAATAAAAAGTACAAGTCTCAAAGCCACATCCGGCTGGACGAAGATACACTAAGGACCTATCATATGCAGTGATCGCCATCCAAACCGGTTGAAAACAACCTGTGCTGCCATCTCTCATCGGTTGCACCTAGTAGCCAGCTGCTCCCTGGAGGCCGCAGGAGTGAGTAATGACCACGTACGGATCCATGCCGTAGCCCTGAATATAACCTGCAAGAAATTAATCATAGGTTTTCTGTTAAAGATCATATCATTCCTGCAGTTTCATATAGCTCAGAGAAGTGCGCATATTCCAATACGAATATTACACGCGATATGAGTATTCACCCCATTAAGCCACGTTTCAAACAACGTTTCAATGCTATTGGGAGGGGTAATATTAAAGGCTACATGCACAGACCGCCAAAGTAACTTCGCGAGAGGGCAATCAAGAAATAGGTGTTGTATTGTTTCATCATGAATACAAAAACAACAACACGAGTTACCTACCCATATCCGCCTCAATAAGTTATCTTTGGTGAGGATCACTTGTTTCTGAACAAACCACATAAATATCTTAATTCGTAAAGGCACCTTAACTCGCCAAATATGAAGTGATCATGGGATTGGGCTAGAATTTATGAGATCTAAATACATCGACTTAACCATGAACAAGCCGCTACTCGTGAGCTTCCAGCTGAAAGAGATAGTATCATCCATACTTATTTGCTGAATTTGTGTTCTGATTACTCAAGCTTACTGGTTGTCGTTGCATCACATTGCAATCTGCAACACCTGTATATATACGGTCAGCAGTAGCAATACACACTTTATATACACAAATATTATACCATTTTAAAAATACATATTATTTTTATTTTCTAGGTGTTTGGTTGTGGTAGAGAATGGAAGGAAGGAGAAGATAGCCTCGGGCTTGCTCAACCCCTTGATCGTGCATCTCAAGGCCACCCGGCCAAGAGCATATCGCCAAGGGAGGGTACACCATCCTGCTTGAGCCAGACCCGGAGGCCGACGTGCCATGGTTCACCAGGGGCACCATGGAGAGGTTCGTCGCCTGTCGTGTTTGTAGGTTGTTGATGGCAGTGGCGGTGTCAGCTCATTTGTGTGGTTTGCTTCTTCGCACGTTCATCTAATTTATGAGCACGCCGAAGGTTCTGGAGCGGGTGAAGACCATCGAGTCTGAGATACTGCAGCTCGACGATGATATCACCGACGAGAGCAATGAAAATCTTTCTGCTATTTATCAGGATGGATAAGAACACCGAAATGAAGCAAAACAAAAGACACCAGAGTAATTAACCCGTCTACATGACATGCCAAAATTAAAAGCTGTAAAAAGTGGAGGAAGTTTTCTTAAATTGAGTATAAGTATGGAATTTCTGTTAAAAGGGGTAAAGCAAGAGAATGCTCTTATTCAACAAGGCGAATTGTGCTATGACAAGAACATTTCTCTCTACAAGCCAGCAGATGGATTCCAATAAAAATACAGCATTGCCTAAAATTGAGGGTTCTGAACTTCTGAGATGCTACTCGACCAATTTTGTCTTTGGTTTCTCATTGCTTTTTTAGATTTTGAGTACTATAAGAGCATCTCTAGCCGTTAGAGCCCCCAAGAACACTACCGAACCAAAAAAGTCGGTGTCTTGGGGGACCAAATGCTTTATCCGACCGAAATAGAAGTGCATGGGGAGGGCATCTTCCCAGCCACACTCCACCCCAACCAAAGGTTTGTGAGGAAAATGATTAAGTGGGCCAAAAAAAGGACATATGGGGAGTCATGATTCGCCGAAACTTCTGTCAGCGCCCCCAAGAGCTCCCCAACACGCTGGGTTTCGACTGGGTTTGCCGGCCCTATTTTGACGTCCTGGGGGCGCTGGGGGCATGGTTGAGCCGTTTTGGGGCAAAAAGCACCGTCCGA
>NC_041384.1:717092005-717094216 GCF_002162155.2 Triticum dicoccoides
AACAATGGTGACTGCAACTATAAGAGCCATCAAAGTGAAATTGTCTAAGCATCATTTCTTGGGACATGGACTTTCTAATCCCGAGCTCAAATGGACCCTTTGTTAATAGTAAAATAAAAAAACTAATAAATTCAAAAACTACTTTTTTTGGGCGACAAACATTGTTCTATGTTATACATGCGTGTGAATATTCCTAATGATCTGGGCAAAAAAAGAAAAATATTACTTTTTGAAGCATTTTGGTCCATTGATTTGTGTTTTTTCAGCGCATTGGCAATGTTTTTTGTTCAGGAAAATTTGCAGGTACGTAGAACATTCAACAATGTTTGCTACCAATTTGTTTCAGAATTGTTTTACTCTCTTACCTTTTTTTTCACTTTTGCTGTTCATGCCAGGTGCATTTGAGCTTGGGAGAACAAGAGTACTTCTGCATTGTGAACCATTATTCAGCAAATCAAACGTCCATCCAATTTCCATCTTGTTATACCGATATCCCAAGCAAATCACCGTGGTCGTCTGCCCACGATGGCTAGCTAATGCAAGCACTTATCCTGCTTATTTTGCTTCAGCGGGAAGGGCTGACTCGGACTGTTCATTTCCATTTTCAGTGCAGTAGTGAACTCGGCTCAGTTGTGCTACCAGTTTGATTGCGGCGTTTTGGTGACCGGGCTTCATGGAGCTTGAAATTTTTGAGAAGTTCAAAGTTCAAACTTTCCGGTTTCAGAAAAATATGGAAAAAAATGCAATTATACAAGGATGAAATGTATATGTGTGTAAAAATTTAGGATGAAATACCTTGAAATGTGACATGTATGAAAATAAAAAATTCATAGACTTTAACGATGAATAATATAATGTGCTAAAAAGAGAATTTTTTTTGCACAACCCTCATTTCAACGTACTTCCTCCATTTTTGTATACAAGGCCACAAATTCGGATTACAGGTACCAATGTAAAATTTAATGCCTACTTTACAAGTCAATTTTTCTTCTTGTTTACTGGGATCATTAATACTCCGCATGCATGCAAAGAAACTGAGTGGAGGAAGTAGTTGATTGTCATTATGACTGCATTCATGCAAGTATTAAACAGGTTGTTAGTACGAGAAAATATCGTTAACTTTGCCTCGATTACTGTTGGTGGCCTTGTATAGATGCAAAATATATATCCCATAGTGGCCTTGTATATAAAAATGGAGGGAGTATTTCGTCTTAAAAATTACACATGTACATTATGCCTCCATGTATATCTGTACTTCTTTCAGAATTTTTTGAAATGTAAAAATATGAATTTTGAATTTTGCAAATGGAGGCCTCCATTGAGCTCGGCCTCCAAAAGCAATTTCGGTGCCAGTTTGTCTTTTTAAAGATATAAAAGATAAAAGAAAACAAGGACAGGGAAAAAAATGGGCTTTTCCAAAGATACAAGAGGACTAAAACAGTGTATCTTAAGAGGGAGCACAATAATGGCTCCTGGTGAAACTTGGGGAGGGAGCAAACTCTTGGTGTGGTGATTGAATTGTGAAAGCAACTTCATCCACCAAGCTAGGTTCAAATCAGTGAGCTCTTTTTTACGCACCTAAGTATATTTCAATAAAAGTATTAGCAAGATTTGGTGTTTACATGTACACCTATGTATGAAAAACATAACAAGGTACCAGACACAATTGTTGACAAACAAACTGAGAAGACTATAAACGTAAAACAAATGAGAGAAAATAGATGTCAGTCATAAAGCAAGGTTGGGACATAGATATATATCTCTACTCCTAATGTCTCAGTTGGTAAGTCGCGTTCCGGATTTTATTTTTGTTCGGTTTTTTTTCGTCCTCAATCCCACCTCCCACTTCCCGGTACCAAAAAGAAAACCAACCAAAACCAGTAAAAAGGGAGCGATGCCTCCAGTCCTCGCACGCCTCGCACTCGCATGCCTCAATGAAAAAATACCAACGAAAAAAGACCTACGAAAAAAGACCTACGAAAGAAAAAACAACGACAAAAAATCAGGCGACTCGCACGCACGAGCGAGGCCTCCAGATCCCTTCGCCACCGCCCGACGCCGCTAGCCCCGTCGTCCTCCCTGGCTCCCGGCGGCGCCCGCTCCCCATCTCCTCCTGCGATCCTGGCGTCGCCCCGCCCCACCTTCTCCCTCACTCCCGGCGCCACCCTGCCCCCACCTTCTCCCTCACCACTGGCGCCGCCCAACCCCCAC
>NC_041384.1:717094404-717131992 GCF_002162155.2 Triticum dicoccoides
CCTCCTCCCTCGCTCCCGGCCGCCCATGCCGCCTATGCGCGCCCCTCCCTCAGCCCACCGGCGACCTCCCATCCTCCACCGTCTACCCCACCATCGGATCTCCTCCTCCCCTCTCCATCGGATCTTCTCCTCCTCGGACGCGTCAAACCCACGAAATTTCCCTCCTCGCGGCTGGAACCCTAGCTCGTGCCTGTGGGGACTGGGCTGGAGGTGCGGCACGGGATTCGCACCACAGGATTCGCCAGCGACGAGTCCAAAAGGTCGTCGAATCGGGGAACGGGATGGCGCACCCTGCTGCAGCCGCCGGTCGGGACGAGCGCAGCGGCGACGAACGTCGGTGCGCCTCCGTTTCCTCGACCTCCAAGGACGCGGGCGTCGGATTTGTTCTCTCCTGACCAGCCTCGGTATCCAGCTCCCTACAGCCACCGTCGGCGTTGACTCCCAAGGTTCGATCCGCCTCTCGCCTTTCCTCTTTCGATTCACCCCGTTGATTTGTGTGCGATCGATTTGCGTTTTTTACGGTTCCAAATAGCAGGCGAGGATGACGACGACGCCAAAGATGAGGAGCCCCGAGCTCGAGCACGACCACTACGACGCACTGCACAAAGGCCCCTGCTTCCTGCCTGCCCTTCCCTTTGCTTGGGTAGCTCCTCCCTCTCCCTCTCCTTCAAAGACCTAATATTTAGTTTCATTGATTTTGTGTGTGCAAACGTTTTTACCGCCTCCATATGGCTGTTTATGTAGAAGATAGCTCTCTCCAGATGTTGTTCCTGTCCTTCTCCTTGGTTGTTGAGCGCTGCACCCACTCATGTATGCAGGTTGAGTCCAAGCACAAGTAAGCACCATTATGTATGCTCAAAGACGACTCTGTTCAAATATTCTTTTTCTATCCTGGTTTGTCGATTTGTGTGTGATTGATTTGCGTTTTTTCCGATTTCAAACAGTAGGTGAGAAGACGACGGTGACGCAGAGGAGGACGAGGACCCGCGCTCCAGCCCGACCACGACTATGCACCGCACGGTCCCTGCTTCCTGGCTGTCGCCAATTGCCCCCTTCCCTTTACAGTACTACTCTATTTGTTTTCATTGCTTTTCACCCAGTTTTGCACACTTTCTGGCCCTTCACTTTTTTGTGTGCAAATGTTCTGATTGCCTCCATATGGTTGTTTCCGTCCTCCTGCTCGTGCTGTCTCCATCCTCCTGCTCAAGTCGTCGCCGTCGCCTCCCATCCTTCATGGCCTGCGTGTGTGCGCCCACTGTTGGAGGACGACGTTGAACATGAAGCGGAGCCCAGCCGGAGCGGTCTGACGCGGTGGTCGTGGCCAAGGAGCGGTGGTCGATGCCATGGAGCAGGGGCCCTCGGTCGCCTGCACATCGGCTGCGTTCTGAACTAATGCTTTCTGCAACTGCAATGTTCCCCTTCACATTGTATCTTGTGTAGGCAGAAGGAATGCAGCTCAGTGACGGCGTCGGCTATAACTGGATCGATGGCCTGAAGGCTTTTACTAAGAAGATGAAGAATGTTGTAGAATAGTGTCCATCAACAAAGAGTCTTACTACTACCTGTTGGAGAGGCTCTATCCTCGGGTGATTGATTACTTAAGAAGTATACTGAATTATGATATCCATCGATCTAATTTTGTATAGGAAGTTTGAAAAACTAAAGAATCTGTGGTACATGATTTGATTTACTGATTTAGATTTTAGTAAATTGTGACCGGAAGTTTTTTCACAAAACCAGTGCACCACCCTTTCTACACACATCATTCATGGATTGGCAGAGTAAAGGTTCTATTCAACATCTTTGGTGGATTGCATAAATGGGCTAGAGTAAAAATAGACCAGAATTGTTATATGTGCTTAGGGAAGTGGGATTACATCAAGATTTTTTTGACAAAATGAGAAATCAATGGCTCAAGGAGAGTAAGCCCAAAGAGATAAGTATTGTTTTCCTTTAGTAGCTTGCCGCATAATTCATTCAAACATATTTAGAGTGGAGCGGGAATATTCAAACAAGGAAATGTACACAATATCTGTTAGTATACATGTGACACTTTCCCGTCTTTCGACTAATGATTGCCTCCTGCCAGGTATCACTGATAACACATTCATCACATCATTTGTGTAGCTCATTCTGGTGTAAGTCGGGCCAATTTAGAAAAGATTTTAAAGCAGATTCATACAGGTTATAGAAGTCAGAGTCAAATAGTATAATAAGTGATTTGTTTGTGCATAATTTCTAATTGATCGTCTTCTAAGGATAAATGGAACTGCTACCTTTCCTCTCTCCAATAAACTATTAGACCCTGCTTGTAACTATTTTTCATCTTGGTGTGATTTATAAGGGAGGCCATGCCATTAGTTTTTTGTTATTACATGCTGTGATGACCCCGATTCATTGATGTATAGTGTCGTATGTGGTCAATTACCTAATATGGTAGTATCACTTCTCCTGGTTTGCCTTGGTCTGAAATCTGACTTTTGGACTGATTGTAGTCAATCTGAATTAGTGAGGTTCTTTTTTCCAACTGTCCATGTTCAGTTCTCTACATTATCATGCATTTTCTTTGGTTTAAAGATGTCATGATGTTCACCAAGGCAGAGAAGAAATGTTTTAAAGTTGTCCCTTCAATTGAAACAAGTATGACTTGGTCCTTAGTGCCTATGCAGACATGAAAAAGGAAGGTCGAGAGGTTTAAATATGTCATGATGTTTACAATTGCGGATATCCTGCTTCAGGTACTTGCCTGATAACTCACAATTTCAACACAGAAGTTACTAATCTGTAAGACATGCCCTCTCTCATTCAACGATGTCCTGAATTTTTCACACAAAGCTTTGTAATCTTGCCAAGTCACAAGAGAGCCAAGTAATCATGCGAATTTTCAGAGAACTTCAAGTGGCATGCCACCATTTGCAATGGTTGTGATGTAGTGATAATTAATAAACTGCAGGCCTTCTAAATATTCTAAAGCTGCATATCTAAGAGCATATTATATTTCTCATAAACAACTGGAGTTAAGCTTCTATCCTCTGCCTGTCTTGAAGGAATTATCTGTTGAGTAAGCTACAGTCTCTTTGTTTGACTAGCTAGGCTGTGTTACATACATGTATAAGATGATGCTTCTGTGGCTATAACTGGTGCCTGCCGCGCTAAATAGGAAACACCCTATTAATTACCCACCTCAATTTCATTAGTGCGTCCGGCCTAGGAATTTTACCCCAGACTATAAATCCCCTCCAAACGAAACCCTATAGGTGTACTATGACTCTTAATAGTGTATCCTTGTAAAAGTCAGTGTGTTGGGTTATTTTTTTGGTGTGGTTAGAGAACTCGACTCCATTTGGAATGAGGGTTTGAGTTTTATTTTTCCTAAACCTTTGAGAGGCAGAGCCATGGAAATATTTTGTGCTCTCATTCCTCTGGATGGAAGCTCTAACTTTTCCTCTTTGTTTCCAATAAGCTACTTTCTTCGAGATTGTGCAATGAAGGATTTTGATGGTAAGGGATCGTAGAGCCTCTGGTGACTAGCATTAAGATAGGAAGGCTGTTGCCGCCCTTGTCCCTTGCTGCTGGGTTGCCACGGTGGCGTCAATCACTGGCTTATTTAGAACAATAGTTAGTGGATTTTGTGATAAGGGTGAGGGCCGAGAGTGAGAGGGATGGGGTTGGGATTGGTTTGTTGTATGCGTGAAATTATTTCCCTACTTCAGAAAATATGGCAAATTGCATTTCATTAGAGATTGATTTACAGCAAATTGCATGAGCGAGTGGTTCATGCATTTTTCATCAAGTCGTACATTTTCTTGGTTATGACATAAGGGTAAATGTACTGGTTGGTTCCTTCAAGACTTAATAACAGACACTATGACAATGGCTCAAGAGATATCAGATCTACCTTCTTGGCTGGGGGCGTTATGGGTGGCGCACGCCTCGGCCCCCTTGATGGCCGTGGTGGATGGACATGAACACGAGGGGGGATCAGGGCGGAGAGAAGGGTGGTTGGCGGGGGACTCATCCTTGGCAGTTCATGGGAAAGTACGGTGTGAAGCAGAGGGGGCGCCATGGCGAAGGTGAGGTAGCCGTCATCCGGTCATCTGTACTCCTAATGTCTCAGTTGGTAGTCTCCGCTCACCTGTTAAATTTCGTCCCACCAACGCCGTTTTTTTAGTCCTCCCTCCCACCTCCCACTCCCAGCTATTCCCACCGGCTTTATTTTATGTGATCTGAATCTGAGCGAGTCTTAAATTTTGGTGTAGTGTGAAAGGAGGAAAATGGTTGCCGGAAAGCAGGTAGATCTACACCTTGAGAGATGGCATTTTGCGGTACATTATTTAGGTAAGGATATTGTGCTTTCTTCTGAAAACTCTGGACTGTCGACAAGATTGAGTTGTGTTCCATTTTTTAAAAATTACTTAGAATCCTGCTTCTGGCAATACTACTATGAACTGGCATACCTCGTGATCATGAGAGGATGACAAGTTCATGATCCCCAAGAACGCCCTCATGTGCGGCTGCCGGCCGTCGGACAAGACATCTCTGACGACTTAGCCACACAGCGAACCTAAGTTCATCATCGGAGGATGTCACCTTGGACTGGAGCAACAGACGTCAAAAATTTACCAGGAAAAAAGCTCACAAATAAGAGTGACCCAAACACAAATTGTCGTACATTTGCAATTAAACTCTTAGTAGCAGCTTGATTCTTACTATTGTTACTTTGGTGGTGGGTATAATTAGTCATGTAGTAGCATCTTAGCTTCATCTTATTTCTTGAGAACATATCTAGCTATCAGATCTTCAAGAGTACACCATAAAAATTGAAACGCCTATCAGCTTCATAGAAGAAAGTTAGTCTTATGATAGAAGAAAGGCCCATCAGCCCTTACAGTGCCTGATTGGTTAGCGACTGCTTTTCAGGCTCAACTGATTACTGACTACGTCCAACAACATATGGCTGACATGACCAAGTAGAAGTAAATTTCGTTGTGATCAAGATGGTGCCTTTATTTTGGAAAACACGATTGAGATGGGTAGGCGCATGGGCATCTCACCGGAACAAATAGACAGACTGATTTCACTCATACACAGGTTGATTATATTATACGGTCAACTCACGAAGTAGCCGGATACCTTCTGCTTGAAGTTTGAAAGCCATTAGCATGCTAAATTATATGGATGTGCTGGTCTTGACGTGTGTGCACGTACATTGTAAAATAAACTTGAGTAATGATTAATACCTTGTTTACTCTTTGTTTGCTTTACAGGTATTTGGAGTATCTATTATGATTCAGAATTTCTCGAACTATGGTATCTCCATATCCATCTAATGAATTTGGTGAATTGAAACAATATACCAATAAAAATTTAGCGCTTGGCTGTACATATGAATGTTAACATTGTTAAAATAATTCTCCCTTTATAAGAGAAGATTTCTTAGTTCAAATATATTTTTTGAAAAAATATAGTATTTTCCTGACAAACCTTTTGATTCCTCAACATCCATATCTCAGAAGGATAATAGTGGTGTGTTTATGTTGCTTTGGGTCTCTTATCACTCGGATCATTCATCAGAAAAATATTTAAAAAATAATTCTATTTTGACGTTTCCTTTATGTTCATTGTTCCATCATAGTAGTTTAGGTTCACATGAAACCAGACCATATGTTTCAGTTTCACTCTTTGGACCATGATGGTGGTGTGCAAGGTGGGCTAGATCATAATGCTAAAAGAATCAATGGAGGTTATTGGATAGCTTTTAGATTCTCCAAAAAATAATCTAGCAGATGGATGATCCTATTATCACGTATGGTGGTCGTGTGCAAGGAAATGGAGCAGCATGATGGTAGCTAATGCTGTTATTTTCACATGTAAGATGTATGAGCTTCAGTTTGTCATGCTATTATCATGTATAGTCAAAAATGATTAGTTTAATCGGAATTTAGAGTTTCATTCTTAGTTCTCTGAAATATTGTTTTTATATGTAATTCCTGCATAGTGTAGTATATTGGGAGCCAAGGCCGAGTAGCAAGCCATGTGTCACCGCAAGGACAGGAGCGAGATTTAATTAATTGTATTTGCAAGATTTGGTAGTCCCTTCTTGTTTTCCTGGTCATCTCACAGGTTTTATCACTTACATTTCCTTCTATGGTGGTCTGATCATTGTACTTTGGGACATTGTACTTTTAGGACGTAATGTGCACTTCTGGTTGTTATTTTAAATTGCTCATGTCTTGATATGTCTTTCAAATTCTTGACATCTGCGCCAGTAGCCTAAACCTCCATGGCATGCTCCATCGGAGTATTTTGTTTGTTGCACAATTTTCAAGTGCGACCTTCCAATTTATTTTGTTGTAACTATAAGGTTTGGCACCTCAGATAAGTTCTCGAAATACCAATGTCATATTTCAATTAGAAAATAAGATTTAGTTTGATCATGCATGCAATTGTAATAACCCTACTTTGATCTTTTATGTACTGGTTTAAATAGTTAAATCTTCTAGATTCTTTTGCATATTTTCTTGGAATTATACTATGAGAGCATCTTAGTTTTCACTAAGTGATAAAATACATTTTCTATTTCCGTAATACAGGTCATTAGTGGTCACTTTTGATGGGTGCGATCTGTAGCATTTGATCCAGGGAACAAATGGTTTTGTCCTGGTTTTGCTGATAGGACAATAACGGTAAGCCCCACAACCTGCATTCCTTTCCTAGAAATTTAAGATGAATTCATGTATACATGCAAGTAGTTGATACAACAACCTATTAGTTACTCGGATGCTTTCTCTATTGGTGTCTGCATTTTTTAATGTTACATGCATCTATTTTTATTACATAACGTTTTTCAGTTGCGGGACTCCACGTTGATGTGCTTTTTACCTTAACATTTTATTATCTGTTTTTGTTTAGGCAAGGAAGAAGGTTGCAGAGCATGGATGGATGTGAAAAGGAAGAGGATGGATGAGAGAGGAGAGAAGAGGGGTGAAAGAGGATACAGATGGAAAGAGGGAGAAGGACAGGGTGGAGGCGCTTCTTGAGGATTATTGTCGACTGATTTCATACTCTCTTATAAATTCATGGTTAGCTAGGTAAACCTTTTGTACAACAGCTCTTGTTCAAAAGGAAGTTTGATTTTTCGGCTTCTTATTTTAGGTCAATATCAAGAACAGTTTGGTTAATTTAGTTTAATGTTTATGTTTGAAATTGACTTTTACCATTCTGGTTGAATGGGGGTGTTGATAGAAGAGATTGCGAGTCGGGTACGGTGATGCCAACATTGTATTAGGGGCAGACAGATTTAAGTTCCGTCTTATGTCCATGAGGATAGGATCACTATTAAATCATCAGAATAAGTCTGCTCATGTTGCAACGCATGGGCAATGGGAGAAATATGATGTCCATGTGAGTATCTAAAGATAACAAGTTATACATGATTAGTATTGTGCACGAGCTACTCGTGAGTCAATTGAATTTTGAATCTTTGCAAGTTGATTTTTGGGTGAACACATGTGTAACTTGAGGCCGAAGTCATTGATGGCACTATGAGATGGAATGGCGATGCCGAAGACGTCGATGGCACTGCGAGGCTGAGCCCTCGTAGGAGACAAGGACGACACTTTGAGCGGTACTGAGGAGTGGCGTCATAGTCGGAGGCGAGGAAGAAGGTTTGTAGGGGTGTGGTGGTTCACCAGAAAAATCTGGTCGCTAGGCGGTAGTGAGGAGTGGCGTCATAGTTGGAGGCGAGGAAGAAGGTTCATAGGGGTGCGGTGGTTCACCGAAAAAATCTGGCCGCTAGGCTGGTTAAGAGGGTTGGTTGGGGGTGGTGGTCGCGGCTGGCGGATCGGCGGGCGGTGGCTGGCTGTTAAGGAGGAAGAAGCCCAAGGTAGAAGACAAACAACAACCATTCGATGAAGATCCAACGTTGCTCGAGCAGTGGCGTCATAGTCGAAGGCAGGAAGAGGGTTGACAGGTGTGGGTGGGGGTGCGATGGCTCGCTGAAAAAATCTGGTTACCGGGGTGGTCCACAGGGATAGTCGAGGGTGGCGACAGGGGAGGGCAGGGAAGCAACGCGGTCGGGGGTGGTGGCGATGGGTGGATCAGCCGGTTGTAGTTGGCGGTTTAGTAGGAGGAAGAGGTCAGGGGTAGAGGATAAACAACAACCATCCGACTAAAGACCCAACAACCCTCATAAATCAACTTTGCATCAAATTTTCATAGTATGACATATAACTGACACCCTTAATACCGAGATATTTAGAATATTTTTGATCATATTTATATGAAAAAAATATCATCTTATGCAATACTAAAGTTATACATTATAAAAATTGAACTCGTGATGTGCATCTAACGATATTGATTCCGTATTGTGATTTTTTTTGTATTTTCTATAAAGTTGGTAAACTTTACAAAGTTTGACTTTAGACAAATCTTATATGCGAGTAAAAGGACTGGAGGGAGTACTATGTTGCTTTCTACATGTCTTCTTATGGCCTTATTAAAGATCTTCATTTCTATGGGTTTAAACACAAGATGTTATTTTTGTAGCAAATTTCTGATAAGTTTTTCTTCTATAAAGCTATAATTTCAACCACATTCTAAAATATAAATGGGATTTGGTGATAAGTAATTATTGTGTTTGTTCATAATCTATCAGACACGACAACGTTCATGTCGAATGTGTTCTAGAAATATTCTTTGATAAATATGTTTTTAGCTATTAATATTTTAGTATGGTCGTAAATTTATCAATTCACATATCACTTCGATAAACAATTTTTAGTTGGGAGAATCAAGAAAGAAAGAAAAGAAGAGCGCTTCAAGGGTAAAAAGGTAGTTGCCAATGCAGCCCGTTGCAATGCACGTGCATCCCATCGTGCAACATGGTAAGTAAAGTATTTTGTCTATTGTTATCATGGTTTATTGTTGTTTCTAATAGCTCCACTTGTAGATTTATCTTTCCTATGCATTCATCGGCTGATACATCTTGTACGTCATCGACAAAGAGGCACGTCGTCTATATATTATGGACCCTATTCAAACATCACAATCGTCAGAGGATAAAAATTTGAGGCATGCACTGAAATTAAAAAGTTTTGCAAGGGATTTCAAAGAAGCACTCAAAATAAAGCTGTCTGGTTGGAATTCCGATATATCTAAATGGCAACGTTTATTTCCGTTTAGTATTCCAACGAGTATAGATGGTAATGAATTCATAAGAAAAACTTTTATTTTTGTTATCACTATACTTTTCATTTATTAATTTAAAAAATTGCAGGAATGTGTTTGCCTATTTTGTTTTTTATTTTATGCTCTGGTGGAACGATAAAAAATTGGTCAAGCCGGTTTGCACGGTGAGTATTGTCCTTTACATGTTTTAAGACCTTTGGCGTGAACTTCTCATACTAACTATATATATTTGTTTGTGCAGAATGGGTATGAGTTGAGGAAGCAGTTTTTACTATACTTGCTAAAACGTCGTGGGAATGAAGCTAAAGAAAACTTTCCAGATATTGTGAAAGAATTTCTTAAGCGCGTCATCTAGATATTGATAGTTTTGTAACAGATGTTTACTTCGAACATCGCTCAGTTTGTTACATGGACATGTTGTTAATCTTTAGTTTTGTTATCAATTTACATTACAAAATTGGACTTCAATTATTCAATAATTGTGTTTGTGTTATATTGTTTGTACATATGAAATTTAACATGTAACTTTTGCAAACTATTTTAAGAGCCCGTGGCAACGCACGGGCACTGTACTAGTGTACACTAATCTTAATCTTCATCATCATCTTCATATTCGTATTCATATTCATCATCTGCTTCCTCTTCATCTTTATTGGAGTAGGCACTTAGTGGAAGATCTTCATCATCATCTTCATATCCCCGATGTTGGGCATTCAGAGTTTGGACGGAGATAACCTATGTACTGAACTTTTGAGGTATTCAAATGGTAAGTCACTACATCAGAATACCCCACCAAGAAGAAGGCAATATCTTTACAGGGATGAAATCCAATTAGAAAGTTTCCACGAAGATGTCCACACTCATTTGTGTCAAGAATATTATCATCGTCCCAGCTCCAATCAAAATATTGTCCACACTCATTACAGCTCACTTTTACGCACCTAAGTCTTTCAATTAAAAAATTAGCAAGATTTACGGTACTCATCAATCTTCTTATGCATGTCGCAGTGTGTACATGTACCTTTGTACTAATGGCGAAAAAACAGAAGCATACACCAGGCACAATCGTTGACAAACTAACTAAGACTGTAAGCGTAAACGACTGAGAGCAAACAGACAATAATCATAAAGCAAGGTTTGGACACAGATATATGTACACTAATCTTAATCTTCATCATCGTCTTGATCTTCATTTTCCTCCTCCTCATCTCCTTCTTCTTCCTCTTCCTCTTCCTCTTCCCCTTCCTCTTCATCTTCTTCATATGAGTATGCATATTGTCGTGAGCGTAGCCGGGCAGGAAGTGGAGGTTGCTGTAGTCGAGAGTCAATTGCAAAAAACTACCACATTTGCGGCTAGGTTTGCGGAAAACCACCAAGTCAGTAATCCGTTGCAAAAAGCACCGTGATATCACTAAACTCTTTGCAAAAAGCACTGATCGAGTGATTTGGCTCGTTTGATCACTTTCTAACAAGTGGAACCAGATTGTAAGGAGGTGTGTTAGCAAAAATATTACATACACCCCCCCCCTAGGTCTAAAAATAACAAGCAATCAGCCCCAACTCCCAATCCCCTGCCCCCGATCTGACCGGGAGGAGGCAACCACCGCGTGCCCTCGCAGCAGATCACGCCGCCGCCGTCGGCTCCCGCCGCCGCGCCGTAAGCCCACCCGCCGCCATACCTCCATGGCGCGGACGCCTTGAGCAGCCATGCCCTGCTCCTACCCGAGGACATCTTGAGCCGCCGTGCGCAGATCTAATGAGGGCCTCGTCCGCTTGCTCGGATCCATCGTCGTTGAGCTCGGTTGTAGCCGGATCCGCCAATATGAGGTGCTGCAGCCACGGCCGCATCCGCGCTGGCGTCGGCGCCCTTCACCTGGAAGAAGTTGAGGTAGGGCGCCCTCAACTTCCGCGCTAGCGTCGGCGCCCTCTGGTTCGAGCTCGTCCTCCTTCGTGGAGAAGGGCGACGCCGCGACGGAAACATCTTGTCGAGCAGGTGGACTCAGCTCGTCACCTCCTCCCCCTCCTCCCCATCCACCCTTGCCCTTGACCACATCTTGTCGAGTAGGTGAACTGCTGCCCCTCCGCCTCGGTTCCCACCGCGTGCTCAACGGCGACGACCCGGCCGCCACCGTCGCTGCAGCACTGGCAGGCCAACACCTCGGAAATGCATGCACTGCAGCCGCCTCCTCGTCATTCGCTATGGCCGTAGCCGTCTCCGACGCCGACGACGGAGTCACCGTGCGTACCGGACGGCAGGGCCAGTGCACAGCGGTTGTCCACACCGGGGATCTGATTGCGTTTTTTGTAAATATCTAGGGGTGTGTGTGCTAATTTTTTGCCAGTTAAGCTCCTTACAATCCGGCCCCATTTGTCAGAAAGTGATCAAACGAGCCAAATCACCCGATCAGTGCTTTTTGCAAAGAGTTTAGTAAAATCACGGTGTTTTTTTGCAACGGATTACCAACTTGGTGGTTTTCCACAAACCTAGCCGCAAATGTGGTAGTTTTTTGCAATTGCCTCCGTAGTTGACGCCGCGGTGCCGCGTGGAGGGGCGGCCGAGGAAGTGCGGGCGGTCGTAGCTCCAGTAGTTGGCGAAGATGCCCTTCACCGAG
This sequence comes from Triticum dicoccoides, assembly GCF_002162155.2. Taxonomy (NCBI): domain Eukaryota; kingdom Viridiplantae; phylum Streptophyta; class Magnoliopsida; order Poales; family Poaceae; genus Triticum; species Triticum dicoccoides. The sequence continues at coordinate 717,106,209 of NC_041384.1, forward strand.
TCCGGCAGGTGGCGGTTGCGCGGCAGCAGCCGCCGCCCGTCGACGATGGCGAGCCATGCCCTGCGCACGCGGCGGCACGCCGCCAGGTCCCGACGCGCGAGGCGGCCGAGGATGGCCGCGAGCGCGTCATCCGGCAGCGCCTCCGTGTGGTCCATCGGCTTGTCGCTCGCTGCCGCCGTGTTCTGGACGCCGATCACGGCAGCTCGGGGCGTTCTGAGTTCTGACCTAGGTTTCTGCTCGAGAACCTGCCCCTACAACTTGAAAAACTAGACGATGCCCCACACGTTGTTGCGGGATTATTTTGCAATTTTTTTCTAAGATATTAATAATTTTATGAAAATAAGAATATTCGGAGAGATAATATGTGAGCTAAATCTAAAAATACATATGGTTTATTGTGTTTGATTATTGTATTTTTGTAAAATATTTATTAAATATATCATGCATGTTTGCATGTTGAAGTCAACCTTTTTCTATGACTCATTGAATGTTGAAGTGGGTCTTTTCTAATGCATGTTGCTTGATGAGGTGGCATGCTTGTATGTTGAGAGAAATAGGTTAGTGAGGGCTAGCTATTTAGATATAGAAGATATATGTGGAAAGACTTGAAAGCTACGGAATCAAATATGAGTAGTATGTCGATGCAAAAAAAAAGGGAGCAGTATGAAATTTTCGTGTGGAAACTTGGCTTGTGACTTACGATGCGTGCCCGCACATCTGGGCAAGTTTGTTTGCTTCTTTTTTCTTCTTTTTCTTTTTTTGCGATTGAAGTTTAAAATTTTAGACAGATTTGTGTAAGGGAAGTGTTTACGTGCGGTGTGCCGGCGGAACGCTCGGGCCGGTCGCTTTCGCCTCGCTGGCGCTAGCCACCAGGAAGGCAACACGTGTATCTTATCCTCTCCCCCAACGCCCCATCCACTCCTTCCTCGCAATCGCCCAGGCAGGAAACTCCATAGATCCAGACCGGCCATCAGCTCCTGCCTCCTGTGATGTTCGTGCGCCCCTCGGGGACAACACTGCCGTGCCGTTTCCATGGCTGTGCTCATCGCCATGGCCGTGCCGTCAACTGATGGCCGCGGAGGAATCGCGGGAGGATACGAGGAGGCGCAGGCCATGGCGGCGCGCACGAGCGAGTATGGGCATCCCGCAGGGATCTCGGCCACTGCGTCGTCAGGCACCTCTCGGAACGGCGCCACGGCGGTGATGGCCATGGGCGGTCGTGGGAGCTCAGCGGAGCAGTAGCACCAGCTGTGAAATGGATGTAGCAAATTCCATCACCGGTTGTAGCAAACATCGACTATGGTTGCAGCAAAACTGCGTCATCATCGTCGCGGAGGTCACGGCTAGACAAGAAGTTTGAATCTTTTTTCAATGCCGGTTGTAGCTTTCGTAACCGTCGATTGTAGCTTTTCATTTGTCATCCATGGCTTCTGTCTCTATGGTTGAAACTTTTTTCATCGCATGATGAAGCTTTTTCGTGGCCGGATGAAGCTTTTTGCTTCACCAGTTGTAACTTTTCTTTGTTGTCCATAGCTTCGGTCCTATATGGTTTGAAACTTTATTCATAGCCAGTTGAAGCTTTTTTCGCTTGCTGGAACTCACATCATTTTTTGCAGTTTTTGCTACCACCATTTTTGCGGTTTGCTGCAACCAGCGTCATTTTTCGCTACCACCGGCTTCGTGATTTTCCTGAAGCCAGCGCCTGGTTTTTCATTTTTGCTACCATTAGCATTTTGATTTGCTGGAACAAGCTTCTAATTTTGCTACCACCAGGTTAGGTTTTTGCTACGATGGGCGCGGTGACCACGCTCGCTAGATGCTACAACAACTCTCGCTAGATGCTGGAACCGTGTCGGGCGTTTGTTGCAACCACGGTGACCACGTGCCCGCCAGAGGCTGGACATGGATGATGGTAATGATAGCGAGCCTTGATGGCGAGGCGTTGAGGGCGAACCCGGCAGGGGGGCGCGTGCTGGGGAGTGGGGACGGGGCGATGCGCAACGACATGCTGGAAGACGGCGACGTGCGGTGCTGCGAGCCGCGGGGGTCTCGTTGGAGATGCGCCGTGGGAGGCCTCGCCGGAGATGCGCCGCGGGAGGCCTTGCCGGATATGCACTGCGGGGGTCCTCGCCGGAGCTATGCGGTGCTGCGTGCTGCGAGGGTATCGCTGGAGATGGGCGGCGCTCCTCTGCGTTCGACCGGCGGGAGGGGCGAGGTTATTTTAAGTAGACACGGGCGAGTCCTAACTGGCGAATCAAACGGCCAATTATACACGGATCGGACGGCTGCGGGCAGACCGGCCCAAATTTGGGCCGGTGCACGGGCGCCTATCAGTTCCCTTTGTGTAACAGTGACATCTGGACGGTATCTGGCATATTTAGACAGGTTTGTGTAACGGTGACATCTGGACATCAATCGTGCTTATTCCTTGTCATTATCGTGTACAGTGTGATCGTGTACATATTCCACTTTTGTATAGATTGGATAGCTTGAAATTAATCCACTTTCTTCGTTCCTAAATATAAGTCGTTTTAAAAATTTTAATATAGACTACACGTATGTATATAAATACAGTATAGATTCACTCATTTTACTTCGTAAGTAGTCCATATTATATTCTCCAAAAAGACTTATATTTCGGAACGGTGGGAGTAGCAAGTAGTTGTACTTATCAGGCTATCAGACTGCAAGAACACATGTTCCCTTCATCCCTTGCTATGTCGCTTGGACGACTAGTGATTAATTAGTCGTTGCACTAGTGATTAAACTTAATTAATTCATAATTATGCTTCCACTCAAACCAATATCTCTCATAATTGATTTTAATATCTAATTCACGCCATTGATGCGGACATGTTTAACTACACCACTCAGACTGCAAAAATAGACTTAGGTGCGAATAAACTATGATGTGTATATGCGCCATCTCTGTGATTAATTGCAAAAAATAAAAGAAAACAAGGTAAGTACAACCGTAGCGTGAGGCTGAACGCCTGAACAACGGGGCTTAAAAAAGAAGAGCAGAGTAGAAACTATTTGGCGAACAAACTACGAAGACTGTACACGTAAAACGACTGAGAGCAAACAGGCAACACTCATGAAGCAAGATTGCGTCAGAAAACGTATGTGTGCCATCTTCATCATCTTCATATCGATCTCCAACCTTCATCTTCGTCTGAGTTTGCACATTCTGAAAGATCTCTAGTCATGCACAGGGTGTACAGGTCATCTTCATCTGAGCTTGCATATTCTGGAAGATCTCCAATCATGCACGGGGTGTACAGAAATGACTCATCTACCCCCATTGTCACACCGTCACACGTTGGACGTAGATGACCTATGTACTGAACTTTTAAGCTATCCAAATGGTAGGCCACCGCATTATAATACTCCACCAAGAAGAAGGCGATATCTTTGCAGGGATGAAATCCAATTAGAAAGTATCCACGACAATCTTCACACTCATTGTTTGTGTTTGTGTAAAGAATATTATCATCATCCCAGCTCCAATCAAAAAGCTGCCCCGCTAGTGTTTTGTTATTTCCATATTTGTCAAGATCCTGATCGTCATCTAAGATCCAAGGCCTGCAAATTCCTTTCGGTCTAATTGCAGATATATTTGCCAATGGCGCAAGGTCAACACAATTCTTCAACGCCCAGCCTGCCTGACCGTTTGATTCACTCAGGGTCCATATCCGAATTCGATCACGGATCTCTGCAAAGTACACATCCTCCTCCGATCTCCCAAGATAATGCTTTCCAACTTTGCCTTCCTGGGCATATATTGGAGTACTTATTACTTTATATTTTCCACTAGGCAATGAAAACCTACAAAAATGTCAACAACTATTTAAATATAAAATAAGCAATATGAATGCTAGAGTTGGCAACAGAATTTAGTTTCGTGTGCTTTTATCATGATGTTTACCTGGTGACAAATGTACCGTGATAGAGCAGCACGTGTAATGCTCCATGACAATACACGCCGTAGCGCCATCTGCATGTTGACATCATAAACATGTGCATGAACGACAAGCTACCCCGCAAATTTACCACTCTCGTCATAGTACCGCCTTCCCTAGTAAACGATATCTTCTGCCATTGTCCTGTGCTCGACGAGAAAACATCTAGCGTCAACTCGGGCGGCGGCCATTCCGTCGAGTGCAGTTCCTCCTCCATGCTCGTGCTCTGCGAATACCTTGAGCTTATCGTGAAGTATTCCTCGATCAGCTGTTCCGGTGAGACTTCTCTCGACGCGCAGTCGCTCGCGTCGAACAACCCTAAATCCTTGGGTTGTATCAGGAATACCTTATAGTGTGGCGACATGGTAGGATCGAACGCGAGATACGGGGCGCAAAACTCTTGGTCGCACGCGCCCACCGTCGGGTGGCGGGGTTAACCACGCACAAGGCCCTCATGCTGCCACGGTAGAAGTTGTAGCCGTCGCCGTATAGCAGGAGGCCGTTGCAGTGGTCCACGATCATGTTATGGTCCTCGGTGTAGCCGGGCAGAAAGTGGAGGTTGCCATAGTCGACGCGTGGAGGGGCGGCCGAGGAAGTGCGGGCGGTGGCAGTCGCAGTAGTTGGCGAAGATGCCCTCCACCGAGTCGGGCAGGTGGCGCCTCCGGGGCAGCAGCCGCCGCCCGTCCACGACGGCTAGCCACGCCCTGCGCACTCCCGCCGCGCGAGGCGGCCGAGGATGGCGTCGTCCGGCAGCGTCTCCGTGTGGTCCATCAATGCAGATCACGGCAGCTCGGGGTGTTCCGAGTTCCGACCAAGGTTTCCGCTCGAGACCATGTACCCTGCCGTGCTTTATATGCAAGATTTTACGGCCATGGATGGTTGAATTTGTCTGTACTGGTGTCATGTAAAAAGAGAGCGGAAAACTTGGCAGGTACGGAACCAAGTTTTGGTATGGAAAACTTGACCTGTGGCTTACCATCCATGTGCTATGCACGCAAGGTTGAAATAGCAGGTTTCCGCGGCAAAATATTCCTTTTTTGAGTTCAACATGCATATATATTTCTAATGATACACATGATATACTACATGGTAAAATTTGTTAAAGTGAGCTCAAGAATTCCAATGATCGAGGAATTGGCCCTCGGCGAAACCGGCTAACCAAGGTACAAATTACATATAATAATCCAAAGGGAAGCGGGAACAATGTGCTGGTACCCTAGATTAAAGTTACACAGGGAATGCCCTACAAGTACATGATACAACTTCAGAAATCCACACCTTATGGAACCACCGTTTATATCCGCCTGTTGATGCAGGTGTGCATCGATCCCAATTGCCAATCGACCGGTCATCAGCACTTCACCGGATAAATAATAAATGAGCCGCTCAAATCATATACCGGCTGTACACGCAATATTTCTCGGAGTTTCTATATTTACATTGTGTTGATATGGCGAGGAGAGATATTCTGGAGAACCAAATTTCCGGTGGTCTTTGTACGTCACGTTTCAAAGAGTTGGCTTCTCATGGTACTGCAGATGTCGTCTGCCACAGCTTCGTTCTCAAGTAGGAACTTCTCGGCTTCCTCCTTGCCAGGCAGGAAGTCGCCGTTGATCCAATACCCAGATCCTTCCTTCACGATAACTCCATGCGTAGAAGCCATCTCCAGAATCTCCGATTCATGGCAGATTCCCTTACCAAACCCAATGTTGAGCCCAGCTTCCTTCAGGGCTGCTGGTACTAATTTGTTCTTGATGATCTGCACTGCTATACTGATGCCAGTGGCCTGAAAATGCAGAATTTTCTACTATTAGAGCAATGGCATGTACCTGATGGTCTTTAATGATGAAATTATGCATACATCACACGTTCAGCAGAACAATGCACATTTTGCTATAGTGCCATCGACCAATGGTAAGAGAACACCAATTCAGAATCATGAAATCTGTTTATAATACCTCTTCTTTGCAATAGTGCAATTTCCTTCTCGATGTCCTCATTCTGATTGCTGAATAGAACCCTAACGCGTTGCCACCACAGGTTACCTCCTTGTAGAGCCCAGAAGATGGATCTGAGCTACGCTTTGTTCTAACCTATAAAAAGAATCAATCAATAGTCAAAGAAGCATGGCAGCAGCATCATAATCCCCGAGGTTAACATATCTTGGGAGACTTTCATGTTTTCACTAGTAAGATAAGAAGAATGGCAAAAAAAATCACATTAAAACTGCTGCAGAACCAGTATGAAATGTCAGATCAGCATCAGCAGCAAGGGGAAAAAAAATATCACACTGATATAGAGGCATACTGACATATTTGAGCCTTCCAGTACTACAATAGCATATCTTTCCAAATGTGACACAAGCCAGTACTGAGTTTTAGATTTTTCAGATCAAACCCATTTCATTTTCAAGATTAGGTTTACAAGAACATAACATAGTGTATTTATCTATCTTTGTGGGTGCATGGAGAAATACTCATTTATAATTGCAGGAGATTGGTTATAATAGGTTTCTTGTTGGAACAACAGGAAACAGTACAAACTAAAACAATTACTCAGTCAACAATATCAGACAAATCATGTGGGAACCAGGAACGAGGGTCTCAAGGAGCTGAGGTGCTGTTCGATGTAATACCCCAACAACACCAACACAAGTAAATTCATACCTGATTCACAAAAATAATAAGTGTTTCAGAGCGACTTAATGTGTATTGAATTTTTCGAAGTGCCCGAGTCATTAAACGAGATTGTGCGTCTTTAAATTTCATGTATATTTCACCTTCAAGTTCACATTTGGGAATCAGTGCTGCCACCTGTCATTAATCCATTAAAAGCAAGGTAAACAAATATATAACATAGATTAAATACTTAGTACATAAAGTTGGCATAGTGAAGTAACATACACTATCCACAACAACAACATCAATGGATCCACCAACAAGAGTGTTCACTATGCTTAATGAATTTTCAGCAGAATCAGGTTGAGCTATTAGGAGTTTGTCAATGTCCACACCAACTTCTTCTGCAAATGAAGTGTTGAAAGCATTTTCTGCATCAATATAAGCACAGTAGCCTGCAAGTATTCCCAATCACAAATATTGATCAGATAATCTGCTTCACGATAAGGTGAAAAACGTCTGAACTACCAAGCACAATGAACCAAACAAAGAGTAAGACAAATCACACAATATCTCTGTGAAAGTACTTCACGAGAAGGATTTCAACCAGTTGAATGAAACTTGCTCTTGACACTTGATGTAGGGAAATCTTAGTAGTTAGTAGCCAGCATTGTAGCAATGTAAAAAAAAAAAGCCTCCAGTGTTTCCATTAAAACATATTAGCAACTTTTAGATATGTTACTAAGTTATAATTTCCAAACATTCTTTACTAATGCATGTTAGGGAGAACATTAAAAAAAATAAAAACCAACAAATGTTGAAGCCATTCTTAAAGTTGAAGATCCAACTTCTTGATGCTGAAAGGTTACTAACAATGCTACCTACAGCTGCTCAAGAATATACAAAAATATTTATAATTATTTCAGGAATGCACAAGATTATAACCATTCAAAGCTTTCATGTTGTCAAGGATTTCTGTAGCCAAGTAAATATGGTGAAGGATAAAAGAGGACGGTAGACAATTTGATAATTGAATAAAAAATTGCAGGCACCATAAAAGAAATATCAACCTCCATTCTTTTGGGCTTCCTTGATAACATGAAGTGCAAGTGTTGTCTTCCCAGATGACTCTTTGCCAAATATTTCAACCATTCTACCCTGCCAAACAACTTCAATCAGTGATTTGTTAAACAGGAAAACTAAACTCAAATTTGAAATATACTGAAAAAGAATTAGAAATCCAAGGAGACAAACATGAAGCTGTGCCTGTATATACTTTTCTAGAAATGCTGAAGATAAACTGTGATTCTTGGGTGCTCAGTCAAAAGAAAGATAGCAATCATTATCAACACGCAACACATGATGTTTAGCACGAGTGAATCAAATGGACTTTGCCACTCAACTAACCAGTTGAACGCATCATACAGTTTAAACTAATGCAGAGGTGCAGGTGTGCATCAAAATTCCCACAAAATATGCCAAATAACATTTGTAATTGTCACTGCTGACAGAAATAGGGAACTGCAACATAGCATACAACAACAGAACACAGAAGATTATTTGAATTTTCCTGTGGGCCATGTGCAGTACCAAGTGAGGCATTGACAGGTAATTAAATGATAACGACGCATACTTAGATCATGTGAATATTTAATTTTGAACAACATGTGGAAAAGCATTATAAACCTTTGGTAAACCTCCAATGCCAAGAGCAAGGTCAAGCTTAAGAGAACCAGTCGAAATGACAGATGCACGCCTTGTCCGGGAGAAGCGCTCCAAGCATAGATTAGAGTCTCTATCGAAATCACTTGCAAGCTGAGAGACAGCATCATTCAGCGTCGACACTTTCTCAAGAGATTTCACGTCATCCAGCGGGGGGTCGCTTTCATAGTCTAACTGCATATCATTATCAGCTGAAATTTTGTACAGATTCCTGAGTAGATGCATAACTCATAAGGAAGGCAGTTAATAACTTAATATAGCTATAGAACACAAAAGAGTACTACGTATATAGCACTGTAACTTCGGAGAGCATCAGGTGTCCACTAGAATACTAACATACTTTAACCATATGTTTTGTGCAGACACAATAAAGTGACACTTGGGCAAAGACAGTTTGATTTTCGCGCATAGCTGGTTTTTGACAATAATAGGCATATCTAGTACACATTGTATAAAACTTCGAAGGTCATATATACCAAACAGCAAATAAATCTGGAGCCTTTTACAAGGAGAAAGGAGAACTGGAGCCTTTTATATATAACACAAATACCAAACAGCAAATAAATCTGAGCAAACATCAGCGGCACCTGTGGTTGACAAGAAGCAGCCTTGCGACCGGAACCGACAATACGCACCGCTTCTCCCACCCTAGCAGATCACAGCGAGGAAAAGGTGGCCAGAGTTAACTTGGGAGTTAAAATGAAGCATCCCAGGCAGAGTGGCGGTGGGGATGAGGAGGCAGCACCTGAAGGGGTAGGCGGCGGATGTGAGAGGGCACGGACGGCGTGGAGTAACGTCGGCCCGCGCCGGAGGCGAGGGCGGCGGCTCGTCGGAGGAGCGCGGGCGGCGAGGAGAGGATGCCCATGCTGGCGGCGCGGCAGGAGGAGGGGGCGAGGAAGGAAAGCAGGAGGCCAGGGCGGAACGAACTGGCAAATCTTACAGACCCAAACTAGAAACGTTGGGCCGGGCCGGGCCCCGGAGCTGCGAGTGAAAAAAAAAAGAATGACCCGGCTCACGAAACGAGCACAACATCGAAATAATAGCGCAAAAAAAGGCAAAAATGGTCTCTTCAGGTTTCGAACTCGCGCAGTTCCACTAGCTTAAGTGTTCTGCAAACCACTGAAGTTATATGCCATTATGCCATTAGTGATAGGTAATAGCGCCATCTGCATAATAACAATATTGCCGCGCTATTAATGTTTTTTGAATTATTTGACGAAAAAAATCCTGAATTTCAAAAGGTTAATGGATTTCGAAAAAAGTTCATCCATTTTCAAGAGGAAGTTCAGAAACTTGAAAACAAGTTCAACAATTTTCAAGAAAAATTTCATCGATTTTGAAAAAAAATCATCAAATTTGAAAAAAAATGTTCATGTATTTAAGAAACAAATTTGAATAAAGTTCATCAAATTCGAATTATTTTACCAAATTTTAAAAAAAGTTCATAAATTTTGAAAAAAGTTCATAGAAATTGGAAAAAAAGTTCTTGGATTTTTTTTAAAAAATCATCGAATTATGAAAAGGTTTCTTGAATTTGAGAAAAATTCATCGAATTTGAAAATAAGTTCATGGATTTTTTTAGAAAGTTCATCACATTTTTAATAAAGTTCACAAATTTTGAAAAGAGTTCCCCGATTTGGAAAAAAAAGTTCATAGATTTTTTAAACAACATTCGTTGATTTTGAAGAAAAAATTCATCAATTTACAATCACACATTTCAGAAAATGAAATAAATAGAAAAAGAAAAAAGAAAAGAAAAAAGAAAAAGAAATATGAACTAGAAAAAGAACAAAAAGGACCAAAGAAGTTTCTATGCATAAGTTTGCGATGGCACTAGTGGTTAGTGAGGTGCGCTGTGAACTTAGAGGTCTATAGTTTGATTCGTCGGCACACACCATCTTTTGCACTTTAAACAGATAAAGGAAAACGCTAAATGGGCCGGCCCATCCCACACTAGAGAGTGTGTGCTTTAGGCGCCCGTTTGCAAAAATACCTATAATGGGCGCCTGAAGCACGAAATAGGAACAACCCCGCCTCATCAGCTGGTAAGTACGTTTGGGTTGGACCGGCCTTGCATTCACATTCATGGTTTTCCTTTTTCGAGGCCACGTCGCCGAGAGGCTCCTAGTCATCGTATTTTGTGAGAATAAATTTACTCTCACTCTTTTAGTGATGCCATGAGATTAGAGAATTTAGTATCACGTTGCCAGGACATGATGAGTTTATGTTGGTGTGTTAACTTTTTTTGTGTGTTTGATTTTTTGTGGAGTTTAATATCTTTCATCGACACCATGGTGAATATATTGTGATCTGGCGGCCTGCACTTCTAGGGGATCATTCCCGGGCCAAGTACATTCATTGATCAAGCTTTTCATCTTTTGGATGGGCAACTCAAGGCGCTTTAAAAAAAATCAATATTGGTAATGTTTCTACGGGTGAAAGAGTGATAACATCGTTGCTCCAATCCAATAGCAGGCTCTTTACCGAAATCTTTGAAGCCCTACTCAACAATTCATCCGATTAACAATTTTATCGGATGTCCCCGAAGGGACCATCCGATTAACAAGTTAACTTGTCGATTAATCCCTACTCGTTGGGTCACCGACTAGCCGATAAACTGATAAATTGTCTAATTAATTGATTAGTTGGTCGATTAAAATTGTAAATTAGCCTATTAATCCCCTACTCGCCAGCCAACCAAGCAGCTAGCAGTTAAAGATATCCCGAACAATGCTTTGAAGTAATTCTTCTAGATTAATGCAATGAAGAAGGTGTTTCCAAGATATTTCATTGTAATTCTTACTCATAGAAGTTAGTTTGTATTTTCTTGGATCTTAGATCCAAATCAGTGTGCTTGTAATTGTTATGGGTATGAATAAAATTACATGTGTTTATAAAAAAAGTCAATACTCGGCGCTCTTTTTAGGGGGGGCCTGTTTGGCACTCTCTCCTATTAAAGGGCAATCCGTATATAGTTGTTCGTACCCAACCTCCTATCTATTGACAAAAACAACCCCATCGTTTTTCTCAAAGGTACATCCCCCAACGGATCTTTACCAGAGAACACCACGTTGACTAGTTTTTTATCCTCAATATTTTCGTTCTATTCTGGTCTCCTTCCATCGATCCTTTCCAATCCATGCCGATTCAGATTTTTCTTTCCAAACTCATCCATATAGTATGGAGATCCGCTGGTTGTGTGGCTGACCTGGGAATAAGGATGGCAATTTTACCCATGGACATGGATATCCATGGATATTCGACCCGAATGGATAGGGTTTGGATATGCTTTTGTGTTCATGGGTGGCGCCCAAACCCGGCCCGATTGTTTGCGGGTAGGGCATGGATATAATCTTGTACCCGTGGGTATACCCAAACCCGACCCGATAGTATGACTTAATGAGCAAAAATCTACTATCCCTACCCCATAATCACATGTCCCACTATAATTTTACACATTGTTATTTAAAAGATGCAAAAGAAATTACACAATCCCCGTCGTAAGTTTTATTAGTTGACATTCAATCCCCTCTGTAGAATACTCCAACGCCCCTTCCCTTATTTTTTATCTCGTTGTTAAATGACTCATCATTCTGATCTGTTAGAAAAATACTAAATGAAGTTAGAATGTCGCTGAATGTTGATTTACCATAAGTTAATGTATACCATAAGTGAAGCCTAGCCTACCACAAGGTGAAGAATGGAAGAGCTTATGTTAACATTGTGTTATGTCTTATTTATATGTCTCGAGAGGACCCAATGGATATCCAGTGGCTATGGATATCCATCGGATTTGGACATGGACACATTTTTTCACCCGTGGATTTTTTTCATGGGCGGGCAAAAACTGTCTTCATGGATATGGATATGGATTTAATATTGTTCAACCCGATCCAAACCCGACCCATTGCCATCCTTACCTGGGAAGTTAGTCACCACAGCGTCGCACGGGTTTAGGGTTCTTGTTGTTCCCTTGTACTCCTCCATGTACTAACAGTTCTAGACCTCTTGGACTATTGGATGTTGGTGTATTGTTCTTCTCTATCTAATAAATATCGACCAATGGCCCTTCGATGACAAACCCATCCACACAAGATATGCATCTTGATGGGTTACTTCCCATCCATCCAATCCCATTCCTTTACCGACCATGGAAAAGAGGAGGGAGACCAGAGCAGAGCACGCTGGCTTGCGAGTCGTCTTGGCCTCGGCGGGAAGGCACCAACAGGAGCACAAGAATGGATAGTAGGCCAAAGGTTGTTGCCATCATGGTCGCAGCCGTGAGGGCGCGATGGTGCTTGTGGCAGAGTGTGTGTTCCTGACCATCTAGATGAATAGGTGGGGGCAAAATCATCGTGTGGACGCAGTCGCACGAGGCCTTCATGTCCATAGTACGAGCCAACGGCTCCACGAACCTTGACTCTAGCGTCTCCGTCTCCGTGGTCTCTAAGAGCATCGCCAACTAGGGCCACAACCCGTTGTCGATCGGGAAGCGCGTGCATTGGGGCAGGCAGGGCTCCAATAATGGCTGGGACCGACCCTGTCCGTCTCCAATATCCTGATGTACCATTACAAGTACGACAACTACTCCTCCATTGCAATCCTGGTTATAGTATTCATAAGATGACATCATCTATGAATTGCAAAGTTGAAGAGTTATATTGCACGTAGGTCACAAACTTGAAGTGCATTCTGTGCTTTGGTGCATGAACTTAAAAAGGACTATGCTGCCGTCTCAAACTTGGCACGCGTGTGATGACATGATCACCAGCCAATCACAGCACACTCGTCGGCAACCATATCAGATGTGTTTATCAAGCTGGCAGCGATCTAAACATGGTTGCAATCTTGCTAATAGGCCCCCGTCGTTTACTTTTACCCTCATAGACTCATAAGGAAACCTACACTATCGTCTCTGCATTTTTGTCATCTGAACCCATTTAGTCTGAAATAATAAGCCGTGGTACCTGTTGGCTGGCACATAGCAAAAATTTGGCGTGTTGTTGCACGTTCTTCCTTAGTTTGCTTGATTTGTAACCCGCGAATTGCTCAACTCGCCTCCTTAGCAACTTGCTTGATCCCCTACGATGTCATCAAGCTCGATGATGTGGCTGGCTGATATGATGACCCACAAGTATAGGAGATCTATCGTAGTCCTTTCGATAAGTAAGAGTGTCGAACCCAACGAAGAGCAGAAGGAAATGATAAGCGGTTTCCAGCAAGGTATTCTCTGCAAGTACTGAAATAAGTGGTAAACAGATAGTTTTATGATAAGATAATTTGTAACAAGCAACAAGTAACAAAAGTAAAATAAGGTGCAGCAAGGTGGCCCAATCCTTTTTGTAGCAAAGGACAAGCCTGGACAAACTCTTATAAGATGTAAAGCGCTCCCGAGGACACATGGGAATATCGTCAAGCTAGTTTTCATCATGTTCATATGATTCGCGTTCGGTACTTTGATAATTTGGTATGTGGGTGGACCGGTGCTTGGGTACTGCCCTTACTTGGACAAGCATCCCACTTATGATTAACCTCTATTGCAAGCATCCGCAACTACAACAAAAGTATTAAGGTAAACCTAACCATAGCATGAAACATATGGATCCAAATCAGCCCCTTACGAAGCAACGCATAAACTAGGATTTAAGCTTCTGTCACTCTAGCAACCCATCATCTACTTATTACTTCCCAATGCCTTCCTCTAGGCCCAAATAATGGTGAAGTGTCATGTAGTCGACGTTCACATAACACCACTAGAGTGTTGGGGATCGTAGCAGAAATTAAAAATTTTCTACGCATCACCAAGATCAATCTATGGAGTATTCTAGCAACGAGGGGAATATGAGTGCATCTACATACCCTTCTAGATCGCGAGCGGAAGCGTTCAAGTGAACGGGGATGATGGAGTCGTACTCGCCGTGATCCAAATCACCGATGACCAAGTGCCGAACGGACAGCACCTCCGCGTTCAACACACGTACGGTTGGGAAGACGTCTCCTCCTTCTTCATCCATCAAGGGGGAAGGAGAGGTTGATGAAGATCCAGCAGCACGACAGCGTGGTGGTGGATGCAGCAGGATCCCGGCAGGGCTTCGCCAAGCCCAAGCGGGGAGGAGAGGTGTTACAGAGGGAGAGGGAGGCGCCAAGAGCAAAGGTGCGGCTGCCCTCCCTCCCTTCCACTATATATAGGGGCTAGGGGGGCGCATGCCCCCTTGGAGATCCCATCTAAAAGGGGGGGGGGGCGGCGGCCCCTGGGGGCAACGGCCCCCTTAGGGTTTCCAACCAGGGGGGCGCATGCCCTCTCGGGGGGCAACGCCCCCCTAGGGTTTCCAACCCTAGGCGCCTTGGGCCCTTGGGTGGGGCGCACCAGCCCATCAGGGGCTGGTTCCCATGCCACTTCAGCCCATGGGGCCCTCCGGGATAGGTGGCCCCATCCGGTGGACCCCCGGGACCCTTCCGGTGGTCCCGGTACAATACCGGTAACCCTCGAAACCTTCCCGCTGGCCGAAACTGGACTTCCTATATATAAACCTTTACCTCCGGACCATTCCGGAAATCCTCGTGACGTCCGGGATCTCATCCGGGACTCCGAACAACTTTCGGGTTACTGCATACTAATATCTCTACAACCCTAGCGTCACCGAACCTTAAGTGTGTAGACCCTACGGGTTCGGAAGACACGCAGACATGATCGAGATGCCACTCCGGTCAATAACCAACAGCGGGATCTAGATACCCATGTTGGCTCCCACATGCTCCTCGATGATCTCATCGGATGAACCACGATGTCGAGGACTTAATCAATCCCGTATTCAATTCCCTTTGTCAATCGATACGTTACTTGCCCGAGACTCGATCGTCGGTATCCCAATACCTTGTTCAATCTCGTTACCGGCAAGTCACTTTACTCGTACCATAATGCATGATCCCGTGACCAACCCCTTGGTCACATTGAGCTCATTATGATGATGCATTACCGAGTTGGCACAGAGATACCTTTCCGTCATACGGAGTGACAAATCCCAGTCTCGATTCGTGCCAACCCAACAGACACTTTCGGAGATACCTATAATGTACCTTTATAGTCACCTAGTTACGTTGTGACGTTTGGCACACCCAAGGCACTCCTACGGTATCCGGGAGTTGCACAATCTCATGGTCTAAGGAAATGATACTTGACATTCAGAAAAGCTACAGCAAACGAACTACACGATCTTTGAGCTAAGCTTAGGATTGGGTCTTGTCCATCACATCATTCTCCTAATGATGTGATCCCGTTATCAATGACATCTAATGTCCATAGTCAGGAAACCATGACTATCCTTTGATCAACGAGCTAGTCAACTAGAGGCTCACTAGGGACGTGTTGTGGTCTATGTATTCACACATGTATTACGATTTCCGGATAATACAATTATAGCATGAATAATAGACAATTATCATGAACAAGGAAATATAATAATCATTTTATTATTGCCTCTAGGGCATATTTCCAACAGTCTCCCACTTGCACTAGAGTCAATCATCTAGTTACATTGTGATGAATCGAACACCCATGGAATTCTGGTGTTGATCATGTTTTGCTCTAGGGAGAGGTTTAGTCAACGGATCTGCTACATTCAGGTCCGTATGTACTTTACAAATTTCTATGTCTCCATTTTGAACACTTTCACGAATGGAGATGAACCAACGCTTGATATGCCTGGTCTTCCTGTGAAACCTGGGATCCTTGGCAAGGGCAATAGCTTCAGTGTTGTCACAGAAGAGAGTCATCGGCCCCGACGCATTGGGTATGACTCCTAGATCGATGATGAACTCCTTCACCCAGATTGCTTCTTGTGCTGCCTCTGAGGCTGCCATGTATTCTGCTTCACATGTAGATCCCGCCACGACGCTTTGCTTGTAACTGCACCAGCTTACTGCCCCACCATTCAAAATATACACGTATCCGGTTTGTGACTTAGAGTCATCCAGATCTGTATCGAAGCTAGCGTCAACGTAACCCTTTACGACGAGCTCTTCGCCACCTCCATAAACAAGAAACATATCCTTGGTCCTTTTCAGGTACTTCAGGATGTTTTTGACCGTTGTCCAGTGTTCCTTGCCGGGATTACTTTGGTACCTACCTACCAAACTTACGACAAAGTTTACATCAGGTCTGGTACACAGCATGGCATACATAATAGACCCTATGGCTGAGGCATAGGGGATGACACTCATCTCTTCTATATCTTCTGCCGTGGTCGGACATTGAGCCGTGCTCAATCGCACACCTTGCAATACAGGCAAGAACCCCTTCTTGGACTGATCCATATTGAACTTCTTCAATATCTTGTCAAGGTACGTACTTTGTGAAAGACCGATGAGGCGTCTCGATCTATCTCTATAGATCTTGATGCCTAATATATAAGCAGCTTCTCCAAGGCCCTTCATTGAAAAACACTTGTTCAAATAGGCCTTTATGCTTTCCAAGAATTCTATATCATTTCCTATCAACAGTATGTCATCCACATATAATATGAGAAATGCTACAGAGCTCCCACTCACTTTCTTGTAAACGCAGACTTCTCCATAAGTCTGCATAAACCCAAACGCTTTGATCATCTCATCAAAGCGAATGTTCCAACTCCGAGATGCTTGCACCAGCCCATAGATTGAGTGTTGGAGCTTGCACACCTTGTTAGCATTCTTAGGATCGACAAAACCTTCCGGCTGCATCATATACAATTCTTCCTTAAGAAAGCCGTTAAGAAATGCCGTTTTGACGTCCATTTGCCATATCTCATAATCATAGTCAATTGCTAACATGATTCGGACGGACTTCAGCTTCGCTACGGGTGAGAAAGTCTCATCGTAGTCAACCCCTTGAACTTGTCGATAACCCTTAGCGACAAGTCGAGCCTTATAGATGGTCACATTACCATCCGCGTCTGTCTTCTTCTTAAAGATCCATTTATTTTCTATGGCTCGCCGATCTTCGGGCAAGTCAGTAAAAGTCCATACTTTGTTTTCATACATGGATTCTATCTCGGATTTCATGGCTTCTAGCCATTTATCGGAATCTGGGCCCGCCATCGCTTCTTCATAGTTCGAAGGTTCACCGTTGTCTAACAACATGATTTCCAAGACAGGGTTGCCGTACCACTCTGGTGCGGAACGTGTCCTTGTGGACCTACGAAGTTCAGTAGGAGCTTGATCCGAAGTATCTTGATCATCATCATTAACTTCCTCTCTAATCGGTGCAGGCACCACAGGAACATTTTCCTGAGCTGCGCTACTCTCTGCTTCAAGAGGCAGTACTTCATCAAGCTCTACTTTCCTCCCACTTACTTCTTTCGAGAGAAACTCCTTCTCTAGAAAGGATCCATTCTTGGCAACGAAGATCTTGCCTTCGGATCTGAGGTAGAAGGTATACCCAATGGTTTCCTTAGGGTATCCTATGAAGACGCATTTTTCCGACTTGAGTTCGAGCTTTTCAGGTTGAAGTTTCTTGACATAAGCATCGCATCCCCAAACTTTTAGAAATGACAGCTTAGGTTTCTTCCCAAACCATAATTCATACGGTGTCGTCTCAACGGATTTCGACGGAGCCCTATTTAAAGTGAATGCGGCAGTCTCTAAAGCATAGCCCCAAAATGATAGCGGTAAATCGGTAAGAGACATCATAGATCGCACCATATCTAATAGAGTGTGATTACGACGTTCGGAGACACCATTACGCTGAGGTGTTCCAGGCGGCGTTAGTTGTGAAACTATTCCATATTTTCTTAAGTGTGTGCCAAATTCGTGACTCAAGTATTCTCCCCCACGATCTGATCGCAAGAACTTGATTTTCCTGTCACGTTGATTCTTAACCTCACTCTGAAATTCCTTGAACTTTTCAAAGGTCTCAAACTTGTGTTTCATTAAGTAGACATACCCATATCTACTCAAGTCATCAGTGAGGGTGAGAACATAACGATAGCCACCGCAAGCCTCAACACTCATTGGACCGCACACATCAGTATGTATGATTTCCAATAAGTTGGTTGCTGGCTCCATTATTCCTGAGAACGGAGTCTTGGTCATCTTACCCATGAGGCATGGTTCGCACGTGTCAAATGATTCGTAATCAAGAGACTCTAAAAGTCCATCTGCATGGAGCTTCTTCATGCGTTTGGCACCTATGTGACCAAGGCGGCAGTGCCATAAGTATGTGGGACTATCATTATCAACCTTACATCTTTTGGTATTCACACTATGAATATGTGTAGCATTACGCTCGAGATTCATTAAGAATAAACCATTCACCATCGGAGCATGACCATAAAACATATCTCTCATATAAATAGAACAACCATTATTCTCGGATTTAAATGAGTAGCCATCTCGTATTAAACGAGATCCTGATACAATGTTCATGCTCAAAGCTGGCACTAAATAACAATTATTGAGGTTTAAAACTAATCCCGTAGGTAAATGTAGAGGTAGCGTGCCGATGGCGATCACACCGACCTTGGAACCATTCCCGACGCGCATCATCACCTCGTCCTTCGCCAGTCTCCGTTTATTCCGCAGCTCCTGTTTTGAGTTACAAATGTGAGCAACTGCACCGGTATCAAATACCCAGGAGCTACTACGAGTACTGGTAAGGTACATATCAATTACATGTATATCACATATACCTTTCATCATGCCTCTTGTCCGCTAAGTATTTGGGGCAGTTCTGCTTCCAGTGACCACTTCCCTTGCAATAAAAACACTCAGTCTCGGGTTTGGGTCCATTCTTTGGCTTCTTCCCGGCAGCTTGCTTACCGGGCGCGGCAACTCCCTTGCCGTCTTTCTTGAAGTTCTTCTTACCCTTGCCTTTCTTGAACTTAGTGGTTTTATTCACCATCAACACTTGATGTTCCTTTTTGACTTCTACCTCTGCTGATTTCAGCATTGCAAATACTTCAGGAATGGTCTTTTCCATCCCCTGCATATTGAAGTTCATCACAAAGCTCTTGTAGCTCGGTGGAAGCGACTGAAGGATTCTGTCAATGACCGCGTCATCCGGGAGATTAACTCTCAGCTGAGTCAAGCGGTTATGCAACCCAGACATTTTGAGTATGTGCTCGCTGACAGAACTATTTTCCTCCATCTTACAGCTGAAGAACTTGTCGGAGACTTCATATCTCTCGACCCCGGCATGAGCTTGAAAAACCATTTTCAGCTCTTCGAACATCTCATATGCTCCGTGTCTCTCAAAACGCTTTTGGAGCCCCGGTTCTAAGCTGTAAAGCATGCCGCACTGAACGAGGGAGTAATCATCAGCACGTGTCTGCCAAGCGTTCATAACGTCTTGGTTCTGTGGGACGGGTGCGTCACCTAGCGGTGCTTCTAGGACATAATCTTTCTTGGCAGCTATGAGGATGATCCTCAGGTTCCAGACCCAGTCCGTATAGTTGCTGCCATCGTCTTTCAGCTTGGTTTTCTCTAGGAACGCGTTGAAGTTGAGGACAACGTGAGCCATTTGATCTACAAGACATATTGTAAAGATTTTAGACTAAGTTCATGATAATTAAGTTCATATAATCAAACTATTAAATAAACTCCCACTCAGATAGACATCCCTCCAGTCATCTAAGTATAACATGATCCGAGTTAACCAGGCCATGTCCGATCATCACGTGAGACGGACTAGTCAACATCGGTGAACATCTTCATGTTGATCGTATCTTCTATACAACTCATGCTCGACCTTTCGGTCTTCTGTGTTCCGAGGCCATGTCTGTACATGCTAGGCTCGTCAAGTCAACCTAAGTGTATTGCGTGTGTAAATCTGTCTTACACTCGTTGTATTCGAACGTTAGAATCTATCACACCCGATCATCACGTGGTGCTTCGAAACAATGAACCTTCGCAACGGTGCACAGTTAGGGGGAACACTTTCTTGAAATTATTACGAGGGATCATCTTATTTAAGCTACTGTCGTTCTAAGAAAATAAGATGTAAAACATGATAAACATCACATGCAATCAAATAGTGACATGATATGGCCAATATCATTTGCTCCTTTGATCTCCATCTTCGGGGCTCCGTGATCATCGTTGTCACCGGCATGACACCATGATCTCCATCATCATGATCTCCATCATCGCGTCTTCTTGAAGTTGTCTCGTCATCTATTACTTCTACTACTATGGCTAACGCTTTAGCAATAAAGTAAAGTAATTACATGATGTTTATGTTGACACGCAGGTCATAAATAAATAAAGACAACTCCTATGGCTCCTGCCGGTTGTCATACTCATCGACATGCAAGTCGTGATTCCTATTACAAGAACATGATCAATCTCATACATCACATATATCATTCATCATTCATCACAACCTTTGGCCATATCACATCACAAAACACTTGCTGCAAAAACAAGTTAGACGTCCTCTAATTGTTGTTGCAAGTTTTTACGTGGCTGCTATAGGTTTCTAGCAAGAACGTTTCTTACCTACGCCAAAACCACAACGTGAATTGCCAATTTCTATTTACCCTTCATAAGGACCCTGTTCATCGAATCTGATCCGACTAAAGTGGGAGAGACAGACACCCGCCAGCCACCTTATGCAACTAGTGCATGTCAGTCGGTGGAACCGGTCTCACGTAAGCGTACGTGTAAGGTTGGTCCGGGCTGCTTCCTCCCACGATGCCGCCGAATCAAAATAAGACTAGTAACGGTATTCAAATTGATAATATCGACCCCACAACTACTTTGTGTTCTACTCGTGCATAGTAACTATGCATAGACCTAGCTCATGATGCCACTGTTGGGGATCGTAGCAGAAATTAAAAAATTTCTACGCATCACCAAGATCAATCTACGGAGTATTCTAGCAACGAGGGGAATAGGAGTGCATCTACATACCCTTGTAGATCGCGAGAGGAAGCGTTCAAGTGAACGGGGATGATGGAGTCATACTCGCCGTGATCCAAATCACCGATGACCAAGTGCCGAAGGACAACACCTCCGCGTTCAACACACGTACGATTGGGAAGACGTCTCCACCTTCTTGATCCAGCAAGGGGAAGGAGAGGTTGATGAAGATCCAGCAGCACGACAGCGTGGTGGTGGATGCAGCAGGATCCCGACAGGGCTTCGCCAAGCACAAGCCGGGAGGAGAGGTGTTACAGAGGGAGAGGGAGGCGCCAAGAGCAAAGGTGCGGCTGCCCTCCCTCCCTTCCACTATATATAGGGGCTAGGGGGGCGCATGCCCCCTTGGAGATCCCATCTAAAAGGGGGGGGGGGCGGAGGCCCCTGGGGGCAACGGCCCCCTTAGGGTTTCCAACCAGGGGGGCTTATGCCCCCTCGGGGGGCAACGCCCCCCTAGGGTTTCCAATCCTAGGCGCATTGGGCCCTTGGGTGGGGCGCACCAGCCCATCAAGGGCTGTTTCCCACGCCACCTCAGCCCATGGGTCCCTCCGTGATAGGTGGCCCCATCCGGTGGACCCCCGGGACCCTTCCGGTGGTCCCGATACAATACCGGTAACCCCCCGAAACCTTCCCGCTCCGAAACTGGACTTCCTATATATAAATCTTTACCTCCGGACCATTTTGGAACTCCTCGTGACGTCCGGGATCTCATCCGGGACTCCGTACAACTTTCAGGTTACTGCATACTAATATCTCTACAACCCTAGCGTCACCGAACCTTAAGTGTGTAGGCCCTATGGGTTCGGGAGACACGCAGACATGATCGAGACGCCTCTCCGGTTAATAACCAACAGCGGGATCTGGATACCCATGTTGGCTCCCACATGCTCCTCGATGATCTCATCGGATGAACCACGATGTCGAGGACTTAATCAATCCCGTATTCTTCCCTTTGTCAATCGATACGTTACTTGCCCGAGACTCGATGTCGGTATCCCAATACCTTGTTCAATCTCGTTACCGGCAAGTCACTTTACTCGTACCGTAATGCATGATCCCGTGACCAACCCCTTGGTCACATTGAGCTCATTATGATGATGCATTACCGAGTGGGCCCAAAGATACCTCTCTGTCATACGGAGTGACAAATCTCAGTCTCGATTCGTGCCAACCCAACAGACACTTTCGGAGATACCTGTAATGTACCTTTATAGTCACCCAGTTACGTTTTGACGTTTGGCACACCCAAGGCACTCCTACAGTATCCGGGAGTTGCACAATCTCATGGTCTAAGGAAATGATACTTGACATTCAGAAAAGCTACATCAAATGAACTACACGATCTTTGAGCTAAGCTTAGGATTGGGTCTTGTCCATCACATCATTCTCCTAATGATGTGATCCCGTTATCAATGACATCTAATGTCCATAGTCAGGAAACCATGACTATCCTTTGATCAACGAGCTAGTCAACTAGAGGCTCACTAGGGACGTGTTGTGGTCTATGTATTCACACATGTATTACGATTTCCGGATAATACAATTATAGCATGAATAATAGACAATTATCATGAACAAGGAAATATAATAATCATTTTATTATTGCCTCTAGGGCATATTTCCAACATAGAGGAGAGACAACATACATCTCATCAAAATATCGAACGAATACCAAATTCACATGACTACTAATATCAAGACTTCTCCCATGTCCTCAGGAACAAAAGTAACTACTCACAAAGCATAAACATGTTCATAATCAGAGGGAGTATTAATATGCATATAGGATCTGAACATATGATCTTCCACCAATTAAACCAACTAGCATCAACTGCAAGGAGTAATTAACACTACTAGCAACCTACTAGCACCAATCCCGGACTTGGAGACAAGAATTGGATACAAGAGATGAACTAGGGTTTTGAGATGAGATGGTGCTGATGAAGATGTTGATGGAGATTGCCCTCTCCTGATGAGAGGAGTGTTGGTCATGATGATGGCGATGATTTCCCCCCTCCGGAAGGGAAGTTTCCCCGGGAGAACAGCTCCGCCAGAGCCCTAGATTGGTTCCGCCAAGGTTCCGCCTCGTGGCGGCGGAGTTTCGTCCGAGAAGATGTCTTATGATTTTTTTCCCATCGAAAGACTCCATAGCAGAAGATGGTCACCGGAGGGCCACCAGGGGGCCTACGAGGTAGGGGGCGCGCCTAGGGGGTAGGGCGCGCCCCCCACCCTCGTGGGTAGGGTGTGGCCCCCCTGGTGAAGTTCTTGCTCTCAATAATTTTTATATATTTGGAAAACATCTTTCGTGAAGTTTCAGGATTTTTGGAGTTGTGCAGAATAGGTCTCTAATATTTTCTCCTTTTCCAGCCAAGAATCTCAGCTGCCGGCATTCTCCCTCTTCATGTAAACCTTGTAAAATAAGAGAGAATATGCATAAGTATTGTGACATAATGTGTAATAACAGCCCATAATGCAATAAATATTGATATAAAAGCATGATGCAAAATGGACGTATCACTGGCCAGCCCTCGGCAGATAAAGACACCACTCGTGGGCAAGTCTGATAAATCGGAGAAGACCCACCTGTCGTGGTTTTGTGACGGCAAATGTCCTCGAAAAAGGACTTAGTCATGAGGCCATCGCAGCTAGGTAGTAGCTTGAACAGGGGTTGATCAGACTCGAGAGACGCAAGTTTATCCTTGTTCGGCCCATCACAATGGAGGTAAAAGCCTACGTCCTGCTTGATTGATTATTGCTTGAGATCTCGATTACAAGGGTGCAACTTAGGCTAACATAGTATCCGAGAGCTTGTCACTTAGTCATGTCCGTCCTAGGAGCTCCCCTTTATATAACAGGCGAGTCCCCCGATTACAATTGACTCTGGGTCGTAGTACAACTCGTGTCTCAGTCTATTTCCTACTTATCTAGTTCCTCATGTAAGGAAGATTCCTTTTGGCTTCCTTCTTGAGCCAGTCTTGCCAGACTCCGGGCTGTGAACCGGCCTTCTCCTCAACCCGCCTCTTGGGCCTTGAATCTTATAGCTTGTCACGGCCCCCGATTACAATGCTTTGAAGTAATTCTTCTAGATTAATGAAACGAAGAAGGTGTTTCCAAAAGATTTCATTGTAATTCTTACTCATAGAAGTTAGTTCGTATTTTCTTGGATCTTAGATCCAAATCAGTGTACCTGTAATTGTTATGGGTATGCATAAAATTACATGTGTTTATAAAAAAAGTCATACTCGATGCTCTTTTTAGGGGGGGGGGGCTGTTTGGCACTCTCTCCTATTAAAGGGCAATCCGTATATAGTTGTTCGTACCCAACCTCCTATCGATTGACAAAAACAACCCCACCGTTTTTTTCAAAGGTACATCCCCCAACTGATCTTTACCAGAGAGCACCACGTTGACTAGTTTTTTATCCTCAATATTTCATTCGATTCTGGCCTCCTTCCATCGACCCTTTCCAATCCATGCCGATTCGGTTTTTTCTTTCCAAACTCATCCACATAGTATGGAGATCCGCTGGTTGTGTGGCTGACCTGGGAAGTTAGTCACCACAGCGTCGCACGGGTTTAGGGTTCTTGTTGTTCCCTTGTACTCCTCCAGGTACTAACAGTTCTAGACCTCCTGGACTATTGGATGTTGGTGTATTGTTCTTCTCTATCTAAGAAAGATCGACCAATGGCCCTTCGATGACAAACCCATCCACACAAGATATGCATCTTGATGGGTTACTTCCCATCCATCCCATCCCATTCCTTTACCGACCATGGAAAAGAGGAGGGAGAGCGGAGCACGCTGGCTTGCGAGTCGTCTTGGCCTCGGCGGGAAGGCACCAAGAGGAGCACAAGAATGGATAGTAGGCCAAAGGTCGTTGCCATCATGGTCGCAGCCGTGAGGGCGTGATGGTGCTTGTGGCAGAGTGTGTGTTCCTGACCATCTAGATGTATAGGTGGGGGCAGAATCATCGTGTGGACGCAGTCGTACGAGGCCTTCATGTCCACAGTACGAGCCAACGGCTCCACGAACCTTGACTATAGCGTCTCCGTCTCCGTGGTCTCTAAGAGCATCGCCAACTAGGGCCACAGCCCATTGTCAATCGGGAAGCGCGTGCATTGGGGCAGGCAGGGCTGCAATAATGTGTGTAGTGAGAGCATTCTGAATTGGTTGGTGTACCCTAAGGAAGAGCATAATCTGTTGTGGTGTCCTCATGCAGATATGTGTGGGAAGGCATGTCATGAGCATTGATATAGTAGATATGTTGAATGCCATGCCAGCACATAGGCAGTTTAATCTACAAGTTGACCATAACTGGCATGTGATACGTCTATTTTGCATCATGTTTTCCTATTGTTTTAAAGATATATATCACTTTTAGATGCAATTCTAATGCCTTTTCTCTCTTAAATTGCAAGAAAAATTACCTTGTCTTTCAAGTTGGTATGGCTTTTACTGATGTAACTTAGGTCAGCATTGACTTCATATTCTGTCAGGGAAAGGGTTGTTGTGAGAAAGGTGAGGAATACTTACAAATGTATGGAAGTACTTTGTTCCACGGCTGGTTGCCAATGGCTTTTAAAAGCAGATC
>NC_041384.1:717132269-717217919 GCF_002162155.2 Triticum dicoccoides
GTTATGCCCCCGAGCAGACCTCCCCGAGGGTTTGGAGTGTGAGATGCATGACTGCTATATTTCTTGCAAAGATATTTATGGTTGAGTTCAAAGCTAACCCGAACATGCCAATTAGGGCATTGCAAAAAGAAGGTCATAAAGGAATTCAACATGTCCGATGGAAGCTAGGAAAGGCAAAGGAATTGGCTTTAGAAGATTCATGGTGATTAGACGGAAAATATTCTGTAGAGCATAGGCTTTGGGACACCCCCTTATCTAGCCACTAATTTTTGCATCGCGATTCGTGCGAGTACATTTGTCTTTTTTGTTTCTCCCATATAGAACAACATATGAACTTCAAACTTGGCAGCTCAACAAAACATTCTTACTAGAATGTGGGAAAAAACTTTCAGAATTTTTCGTGCAATATAAATACTAAAAGTACTTTTTTTAATACAAAAAATCTAATTTCGTATATTTATGTTTGACACAAAAATCTGAAAGTTTTTTCTCACATTCTAGTTAGAATGTTTTGGTGTCTTGCAAAGTTTGAAGTTCATATGTTATTTTATTTTGAAGAAACAAAAAAGAGAAAATCTGATGTACAAAGTTAGTTGTCTAGCACGGATCTCAAAGCAATGTTGGAGGATATAAGGATAAGGGGTGTCCAGAAACCTGAGCTCTAAAAATCCGTGTCCGTGATTAGACACAACGGTTTCAAATGTTGTGGGATTATGGACATGAGCTGACAAGGTCAAACCCAGGGTCCACGTTCTTCCTTTCCACCGAGTTGGCGTCAACCAAAGAAGACCCGGTACCAAGGGATTGCCTGCGTACTATATATTGGCCTTATGATGCTTGCAAAAGAGGCTGGTTAGTAGGTTGCAGCCTATCATATTCATTGATGCTTGCCACATGAAACAAAGTATAAGGAGAAGATATTCACAATAGTTGGCATTGATCCTAATGACTGCATTTTCCCAATAGCAACAATGGCTTAGGCTAAAGTAGAGTGCATAGGTTCCTTGAAGTGGTTCCTGACCACTCCGAAAGACGACCTGAATATCACCAACACTGCTCCTTACACAATAGTGAGTGCCTGGCAGAAAGTAAGTCGTCCTGACATTGTTTTCCGATTTGTGTTCCATGCTTGATTTTTGTTCAAACTCTTGCTAATTGATCCTATGCGGGGCTGGATTAATGCACTGCAACCAGAACTTTAATCATGCAGGATTCAGAGGTGAGACTTTGAAGAAGCAACTTTGGGCTATTGCAAGATCTGCCAACCGCCCCAAGTGGACATAAAACTGTGATAACATGTGGGTAGATTGTCTGGATGCTTACTACTAGCTTGAGAAACATGATATTCACACATGGATCCAAAACATTTTTCAATAAATTCCCTAAATGTTATACGTTGCTAAACAATCTGCCTGAGGTTTCAACAAGTATGACAAGCTCTGCAACTTATCATACCAGCTATCACACTTTATAACTACTCTCACTGATATAGCATAGACATGATAGGTTCTCGCACTTATCCACTATCGGTCATACCAACTATGCCCAGAACCCTAACTCTTGGCATGCGGCTACATCTTAGACGCAAGGGAGCTGGCTGTTCTTAGCATGTTGGAAAGTATATTCCACAAGATTATGCAAAAACATGAAATCAAGCTAAGGGAATCAGTAGAAGCACCTGCTTGGCAAGGAAAAAATCAACCTAAAAATTCTAAAGAATCTAGAAAAGAACATTAAGTATTCAGCAAACCTTGTAGAGCACTCTACACACAAAGGACAGTTCCATGTTTTGTCCAACGAGATGACTTTATGTCATTGATATTCCGAAAAAGTGACAGAGCCTGAGGATCATCGCAAACCAGGACGGGACTGTGCACGCGTACAAGCTTTGCATCACGGACTTGGAGGTGCCCAAAAAACTCTAGCTCAACACGCTTCAGCATAGACGTGGAGGCGTCTTTCAAGTCTAGGATATTTTTGCGGACATCAAGCTATGGACGATGGAACCGACTATCTGCTATACCACGATTTCCCCCCCTCTATTTCGAGTATTGATTATACCATATATAGCATCAGCTAGCTAGAGATGCTCTAAGCCAAGAACTCGAATGCTGGATGTGCATGCTCCAGCACCGATCGACGGCTAGTGGCGCTCCACAAATAAAACCGTGTCGGCACAGTTCTGGCAAGGTAAGCAAATCACACTCTACCTGGCATCAACACACTGGCGAACGGATGTTTTTGCCACAGACACATATGAATGGGATGGTAGCATCTCCAATCTTGAGTAAGTTTGCTGCTGAGCTTTTCCCCTTTTTATTAGGGGACGTTTCCTGCTGAGCTAGTACTGCACTCCGGTGGATTCCACACCGACGTACGTACCGGAGCCATGGAGATGCTGAGTAAGCAAAAGGCATTTCAATTCCAAGGTCTCAACTCAATCCTTTACGCATCATGCATGATGCCGATCCACCATCGCTCCTACCCAGCTACCTGCATGCTACAGATCGACTGTGCTGTGACCACGGTCTACTCTTTTCTTAATTACCCAAACAAAAAGTGATATTTCTACTGAAACCATCATAACATACTGCTAATTAATTTCTGGTTACTGAAACCAACCCGATGCATATGCGTGAAAATAACAGTAATGGTGCACATTATTCATCCAGAACGGGAAGCATCTAGACAGAACAAATGCCCCAAGAGAAATTATCTGGACAAGAATTACCCCTGGTAATAATTATTCAAAAGGACAGTTATACTCGATCACATGTGATCCAAATAATATAAGTTGGTAATGCTGAACTGCAAAATAAATATATCAAATGCAAATGGTATCTTAGATTTTATTGAACGACTGGAAACGTTTCTAGATTCGGTATGAAGAACTATGGGCCGACTACCACTGAAGCTTCTTCTTGACTGTTACCTGGGTAAGTAAGAGAGAAAAGCATGGACAATTAACATAAGATAGCGAGCATTATAGAATATAAAATGATGTTATCATATGCACCAATCTCCCATTACCCAATAACAAGTATGTGTACAGTTTACTTGATTCAATCTTGCCATATGACCTACTCTGTAATAGTGGCATCCTGTTTCCTGCAGAGAAGTATAGGGGAAATAAGACCACAGTTTAACAAACAAGAAATAAAGACGGTCGGATGAGCATACTCTTGGTATAAAAGAATAGCCTTGCGGATGTCCTCCAGGTTCTGTAGTACCTCTGGGTCGAACAATGCACCCTTAGAACAGGGTCATCACATAAATCAACAAATTAGTAAAACAATTTGCGTAAAGAAACAAATTGGAAAAAGACTTTGCAAGGCACAAATAAGAATATTTTGTAAAGCTTCAAATCCGTGACGCACCAGCTGGCTCAAATCTTCTCCCAGTTTTTCGATTTTGAGAAAACAGTATATAAAATACAGAACATATATACCACAATCATTTCCACTTTGCCGTGGAACCTGTAATTATATAAGAACCATAAACAAAAATCATAATATTAAGAAAAACCAATTTAGAGGATAATTCAGCAAAATATAAAAATAGACAGAGTTCCAGATGTAAACTTCACACCTCAGGAAACTCAAGCTGGACTTGATTTGTGAACTGCCCTATCTCTTCCCGCTCTTCTGTTTTTAAAATATCAATAATGAAGCTGCCACGCAAGCAATAATGGTTTGATAAATATAAGAGATTCAGAATAAGGTTGCCATTTATGGGCTATATATAGATCATGTAAATGTATGAACAAACCAATTATGTGAACATAAATTGTGGCGTCGGTTTGCTTTTGACGTCCATTCCATGCAAAGTCTAAGTACAATGCACCATGTGGTATATATAATTTTGGACATACAAACACCATGGTAGGATACTATTATGGATAATAATCTAAAACAATACATTATTGTTTTGATATCTTGACTCGCGGACAGCATGCTATAGGGAAATACGTAAACATGTTATCAGGTATATCATCATGTTCATATTTTTTTGGATGCTTAGAGATGGAGGAACTAAATGGGTCAAACCTGTAGATGACGGATGGCAACCTCTTTGGTTGTGTTGTTCTAAGTGAATCCAACAGTAGCATGCGTGGCCCCTTTGGAGTACCCAAGTAGTTAGTCTCGCCAAAATTACACAACACAAGGAGGCTCCAATGTCCCCTACATTTAGTCAAGGAAGTGAATATTCAGTATCATGCCAATAAAATAAGTGATTGTGCAAGATAAGAAAGCGAGCAACATACCAATAAACAATGGGGACAAATACATATCTTCTTGTGAATATTTTCTTAGCTTTTACCCATTTAAGGACTTTTGATTTATGTTTCCCAATGATGTACATATCAAACCACAACGAATCCAGGTACGCATAGTCACTCTTCTTTTCCGGATGTATGCCCATCCAAAGATCCCTACATAAACAGTTGTAGTAACAAATTATACAATAATATACTAATAAAAGTAAATTGGAAATTAATAATCTAAGAAAAAGGCAGGACATACTCCATGTACAATTCAAAAATTTCATCACCAAGCATCCCTTTACTTGTTTTGTCCCTCACGTTATATGTACTACGATTTGAAATTTTTGGGGGAGGGAGGTGATCTTGAAAGGTGGAATTTGCTTCTCCGCCTTTACTCTTATGGGGGTATTTGTCTTGGCACTCTAGACATGGAAAAATAGAAATGACTGAGAGATAATGACACACACATACATAACAGGTCAAAACACATGCGCTTAAAATTCATTTCTCTTTAAGTTTTTCATACTCGGTGTAGGAAATCATCTAGATAAGTCACATATAGGGGTGAGCACAATACTAAAATAATATACAACCACTACTAGGGAAAAGGCTACTAGCAGCGCGGGTAAAATGGCTACTAGCAGCGCGGGTACCTGCGCTACTAGTATCGCGCTACAGCTAATAGTTAGTAGTAGCGCGTTTCCACCCACGCTACTACTATTATGAACCCACGCTACTACTAATGAAATAGTAGTAGCACGTCTATAATACCAACGCTACTAGTATCCTAAATACCAGTAGCGTGCAAATTTGTCCCCACGCCACTACTAACGAATTAGGAATTAAAAAAAATAAAATCGACAAATTCCATTTTATGCATACAGTTCAAGAAAACACAATAGTGATGGAAATGTCGTTATTCCTGATTATACTATTACACTGTTGCCGTATCTACTATCATACAGTTCCTCATTCTAACATCCATGGACCACATCTGTTGCATCCAAATGGAAGAAACAAATAAAATCATCACCATATATATATATACAGCCACCATACACTACAGGCATGACATAAGACGGCAGATTAGAAGAAGCAAGCATCATACATATGCCGCCGCCTTCTTCGGCATGCTCTTGGCTCTGATGGGGCCTGCCTTCCAGTTGGCCTGGTGCTTGCCAAAGTTGCTCGCTCATCACTGCACCAACCAAACAGAGAACAAAGCTCAGTTTCCAACAAACAGAGAAGGAACCGATCTGCATCAGTGATGCTTGCAAATGAATCTGCATGTCTCAGTTTTGACATGCCAAACAATGAATGATGCAGATTCATTTGTCTGTGCGTACAAGTGCAAAGTCAAGTTTGCTGAGTTACTAGTGTCACCTACTATCTATGTTTTTCATACAGGCATGTTGATATCCATAAAGAAGGTGTGCTGTAGTACCTACAGTGGGCTCTTCCCAGGATGGATTGGATTCTTAATAGGAACAGTATTAGGAACTAGCTCACAGCTGAGAGATAGAGAGAGAGAGATCGACCTTTGGCGGGGAGTCGTGGTGGTAGGAGTAGATGACCGAACCGTCGAGGCTGATGTTGATGTACCCCACGGAGCGCTACTGCTGCATCCAAATCGAACAAAAAAATTATACACTGTCGGTGATGATCCAACTTTAGGAAGTAAGGCACATGATACACCTACAGCAGTAAAATTAACCGACTGAATCAAGTCAAGTTGCGTGTGTTGTTTCTACTGTGTCCAACTCCAAATCTACATTAGGAACTGATCAGGATTGGTGATGCTTAGAAATGGATGAATCTGCACGTCTCAGTTTTGGCATGCCAAACAAAGACTGATGCATATATTCATTCGTCTGAACGTACGAGTGCAAAGTCAAGTCTGCTGCAATTACTAGTGGCTCTCCCTAATCAGAATGGATTGGGTTCCTATGCCTAATCAGCTTGGCATTTCCGCAAGTGTCAAATTTTCCTACTGTCTCCAATCATAGGAAAATATCAAACTTTTCTCCTCTCATCTCGTCTCTGAAGAAAGGTTCAGTTTTATTGACTTGTCCTCTCTAATGTTTCTGTAGCAAGCAAATTTGATGACCCATGAGCGAAGCAAAAGGAAGAGGGGAGTGAGTACCTTGGCTCGACAACTGCGCGACGGAGCTGCATCTCCACGGCCTTCGGTGCCGGTGCCGATGCCGTGGTTGTGGGGGTGGATCCAGAGCTTGCTTGCTTGGACAGGGAGCAGAGGAAGGGCGGCATCCTCCCGAGAGAGAGAGAGAGAGAGCCTGAAGACAATACTAGCTAGTGACAAGCATGTTTCGTCGATTCTGTCGCGCTTCAGTCTCCTCTCATCATAGGGCAACCTGAAGCCGACGCAGCAGAAGCAGAAGTAGCAGGCGCAGACAAGAAGTTTGCGAGGAAGTTGCCACGCTCGTAGAAGAACTCTGCCTTCTCCACCTTGGTGTCTTCATCGACCTATATATCATCACAGGGTTGCAGGTCACTTATCTTTGAACAAAACCAATAATACACCATTATTACTGTCAAATGAACTTACGTGGAAGACACAGACGTCGAAGAACACAACGCGGCGGCTGTGCGGAGGGTGGCCCTTGAACGGGCCCTCCATGTAGCCCCAGCCGGAACTTGAAGACACCCATGGGCGGGCCGCTGTACACGTCCAACACCTTGATGGCGAAGCCCCGGGGGAACGCCGTGAGGAACGTGGTCGTGGCCGACTACAGCGACTCTGCGTCCGGGTCGTATATGCGGTGCTCCAGCGGCAGCGTGGTCGCTAGGAACGCGTTGTAGCCGCCCATGGCCATCACCCCCTCACTCCTGGTCTCCCTCCTCACCTGTTGGGTCGCGCCATGGCCGGTGTTGGCGCAGGCTAGAGAAGGGCGGATCTGGGCGCCTGCTCTCCCTCCTCTGCTGCTCCATGGGGGACGGGGGAGGCGAGGTCGCGGAAGAAGGGCGACTGGAGCGTCGTGCGGCCGCGGGAGGAGGAGGAGGGGATCTGGATGGGAGGTGGATTTTTTTTAGACGGGGGTGGGTGGAGTGGGAGTGTGGGACGATGGTTGGTGGGGTGGGATGGATCGGCCGGGGTGGACATGCTTAGTAGTAGCGTGGGGTCTTACCTGCGCTACTACTACTTATTTAGTAGTAGCGTCAGTTTTATACCCCTCGCTACTACTATGGCCTATCCCGGAGACATTGTTGGAGACCATTTAGTAGCAGCGCAGGTTTATACCCCTCGCTACTACTATCAACTTATTAGTAGCGCGGTTTTTATACCCCTCGCTACTACTAATTAGCAGTAGCGTCCATTTTTAAACCGCGCCACTGATAAATTTCTGTGTATAAGGTTTTCCCTAGTAGTGAACATGTAGCAAACTAGCAATAGCACAACTAACAACATGTTCTCACCTTGGTTGTTGTGGCGCGGCATGGTGGTTCCTGGGATGAAAAGTTTACCTCCCATGATTGCTTTCTCTATCTCTAGTTCCGCATGGAGACTTTCTACTTCTTCCTGCAATACCATATGCTTGTATCGTAGTTCACAACTCTTCTCGGCCACCGCCGCTGGCGAACACTGTTCGAGCGGCCAGACGGGCTCGTTTGAATGCGGTATTGGGCTGTGGGCCTGAGCTGGATATGGTTTTGGATGTGGCGACGGTCATGGGTTCTCATGGTGCGGGCGAGGCCCAACCAGAGGCCCAAGCCTAGCGCAGCCCAGAGCGGACGTACGTGCATGTATCACCGCCGACAGTCCATCCTACGATTGTGTCTAGGGCTTCGAGTCCGGGATTTCCTTCGTTGGGCACTGGACGGGCGAGGAGGATCTCATCCGCCGGCGGCATGGCAGGTCGCGGCCAGCCACCCTCCAAGCGAGGGCCACCTATCGCCGCTGCCGCCTCGGTTTGTGGCGGAGCTGGTCGCGGCGCTCTGCCGACCGGTATTACCACTACAAGAAATATGTCAACTAGTGACCTTCTGTCAGTGACCCTGGAAAAATTGGTCATAGATCTATGACCATTTGAGACCAATTGGTCAAAAGCTGTTCGGGGGGCTCCAAACCCTAAACCATTGCGACCATTTTGGTCAGAAAGGTCATAATTTCCTTACACGAAATGGTCATAAAGCAAACAACGCTAGTCCGTTGCCTTATTTCTAGTTGTTAACGACCAATATAGATGGCCACAGCCTTGTAAATTCTGGTGGGTTGCGATGACTAGGCGCCATCTCATCAGTTTTGCCTATGTGTCATGTCTATGTGTCAATTTTTTCCCTAGGTTGTGAAGCAACATATATTGCTGTTATTCCAAAAATTCCCAAAAAATTCTCATAAATTTTTTGGATCATATCTTCATCAAATATGTCAAAAACCTCCCTTGCCTAGTTCAAAAATAATTCAACAATATTCATTTTCCTATTCTGTTCAAAGCAGCACTTTGTGAAGGAAGTACCACTTTGGCATGTCAAAATAGTATCCATTTTCTACAGTGCTTTCCAATACCCGAATAACCATCATCCACCAAATGGCAGCTCAATCCATTCATTATTTTGAGCCCAGCTTCAACATTCGTATTTATGTCCAGTGTGGTACTTTGCAAAGCAAGTACCATCTAGGCTCCTCCTTTTGAGATAAAAATTTGTGAAGATGGTCTTCTTAGCAACTGATCATCCTCAGCCAAAACTCACGCCCATTAGCCATTTACATTTCCTGTACCGCTAATCAAACACTTGGCTGCTAATTCATGTTTGAGCATCGATCGGTCTCCTCATGAGAATCTTATGTTGTAATTTTCTTCCTATCACCTACCTGGGGAGTGCCCAACCCACCAGACATGCCTAGGCCGCCCATAACACATGGCAACGCCACGGTCACGCTGTGACCACGCGGCGGGCATGCGAGTTTACGCGGTCTAGAGTTGGGGCCCTCGGCCACCGCCCAAACCTCAACATATCGCCACCAAACCATGTATTTATGATTAAATAGGTACTTATGTAAATAGAAATGATTTTTGTAAAAAGTAAATAGCAAACTATGAGGCAGCTGCAGTTCAAATTTGACCCGCTTCCAACTGAATCAGCAGAAATTTTTCTTTTTCATGAGAGGTGGATCAAAACTTTTTACACCCAACCATTTTGTCAATTGTGCATTAAATATGTCCTAGTATTTTAGAAAAATGATTTGGTCCAATTTTGCAACAATTATTTGGGAGGTCCTTCACAAAAAAACCTCCTTTTGGGCACTCGAAAAATGGAAAATGGTTTTTTCATCCAAAGAAAATGAAAACTTCCTTAGGCAACATTGTTTGACATTCCAAAATGCATCCTTGTGCACAATATGAGATCATTTGAACAAACTATGTCATGAATGTGGCCATAAGATTGATCATTTGGCTTGAAAGCCATTGATCTCCATACGTGATAGCTCGTTTCTGAGAACACTTTTTTAAAATAATTGCCGTATTACAAGTTTGTTATTTTTCCTGGGAACTTGGCCACATATAATGACACAATGCGATGGTTTCCCAATTTTTTGATTTTTTTTGAATTTTTTATGCCCGTTTCAAAATGCGGTCAAAACGACGGGAATGACCGTTCCTAGCTAGTGGTTGAATCTTGGAATTTTTTGGCGTTTCTCTGATTAAATAGATACTTACGTACCTAGAAATGATTTTTGTAAAAAATAAATAGCAAACTACAAGGCAACTATAGTTCAAATTTGACCCGCTTCCAACTAAATCGGCGGAAATTTGTCTTTTTCACGAGAGGTGGCTCAAAACTTTTTACACCCAACCATTTGGTCAATTGTGCACTAAATATGTCCTAGTATTTTAGAAAAATGATTTGGTCCAATTTTGCAACAATTATTTGGATGGTCCTTCACAAAAAAACCTCCTTTTGGGCACTCGAAAAATGGAAAATGGTTTTTTCATCCAAAGAAAATGAAAACTTCCTTAGGCAACATTATTTGCTATTCCAATATGCACCCTTGTGCACAATATGAGATCATTTGAACAAACTATGCCATGAATGTGGCCATAAGATTGATCATTTGGCTTGAAAGCCATTGATCCCCATACGTGATAGCTCGTTTCTAAGAACACTTTTTTTAAAATAATTGCCGTATTACAAGTTTGTTATTTTCCCTGGGAACTTGGCCACATATAATGACACAATGCGAAGGTTTCCCAATTTTTTGATTTTTTTGAATTTTTTATGCCCGTTTCAAAATGCGGTCAAAACGACGGGAATGACCGTTCCTAGCTAGTGGTTGAATCTTGAATTTTTTTTGATGTTTCTCTGATTAAATAGATACTTACGTACCTAGAAACGATTTTTGGAAAAAATAAAGAGCAAACTACAAGGCAGCTATAAATTTGACCCGCTTCCAACTAAATCGGAGGAAATTTGTCTTTTTCACGAGCGGTGGCTCAAAACTTTTTACACCCAACCATTTGGTGAATTGTGCATTAAATATGTCCTAGTATTTTAGAAAAATGATTTGGTCCAATTTTGCAACAATTATTTGGGAGGTCCTTCACAAAAAACCTCCTTTTGGGCACTCGAAAAATGGAAAATGGTTTTTTCGTCCAAAGAAAATGAAAACTTCCTTAGGCAACATTATTTGCCATTCCAATATGCACCCTTGTGCACAATATGAGATCATTTGAATAAACTATGCCATGAATGTGGCCATAAGATTGATCATTTGGCTTGAAAGCAATTGATCTCCATATGTGATAGCTCGTTTCTAAGAACACTTTTTTAAAATAATTGTCATATTACAAGTTTGTTATTTTTCTTGGGAACTTAGCCACATATAATGACACAACGCGAAGGTTTCCCAAGTTTTTGATTTTTTTTGAATTTTTTATGCACGTTTCAAAATGCGGTCAAAACGCAGGAATGACCGTTCCTAGCTAGTGGTTGAATCTTGGAATTTTTTTGGTGTTTCTCTAATTAAATAGATACTTACGTACCTAGAAATGATTTTTGGAAAAAATAAAGAGCAAACTACAAGGCAACTATAGTTCAAATTTGACCCGCTTCCAGCTATAGTTCAAATTTTATAAACATGATTTGTTCCAATTTTGCAACAAATATATGGTAGGTTCTTCACAAAAAAACTCATTTCGGGCACTAAAAATATGGAAAATGAAATATCTGTGCAAAGAAAATGAAAACTCCTTAGTGAACATTGTTTGGAATTCCAAGATGCACCCTTGTGCAAAATATGAGATCATTTTTTTTTAATTTTTCATGTGAAAATATAGAAGAAAAACAAAAGAATGCTCAGGTAGATTCTTTTTTGAAACATAACTTGTCTTTTTGATGAGAGGTGGATCGAAAACATTTTACATGTTAAGATTTGGTCAACTGTACAGAAAATGATGTCTTATAGTTTTGGAAATGGTGTGGTGCCATTTTGAAACAAATATTTGGTAGATTCTTCTCAAAAAATGAATTTTTTCACTCTGAAAATAGAAACTATTTTTTTCCTAAAAACTCATTTCTCATAACACTTTTTAAAGATATTTTTCTTATTCCAATTCCAAGTTTGTTAGTTTTCCTAAAAACTAGGTCAGATTTGCTGACACAATGAGAATGTTTTTGTTTTTTTGAATTTCTCATATCATAAAACTGTTTATATGATTCAACACCTTATTTTTAGTCAATTACGAGCAATTTAGATGGTCATAACGTGTACTGGGTTCTGATTGGTCCATAGGCATGTCACGCGGATCACGCCTCCAATGCCGTCGGATGCTCCCGGATCCGACGGTAGCCCTTTCTCCCTCACCCCATCTTTGTCTCAAACAAAAAACTCCCTCACCCTCTCACCCCATGAAGCCCGGCCCATAGCCCCGCACGCGAACCCTAGCACTATCCCTTGCAGCCGCCTCCCACCGCCGCTCTAGATCCAGATCCGCCTCCCTCTCCGCTGGCTGCCTCCCTTTCCGCTCGCCGCCGGTCTGCACCCTCCCCTTCCCTCCCTCTCCCCTACCTTTGCCGCCCATCTTCGCCGCCGCGCATCCACAGGAGCAACACGAGCAGCGCGCCATGGGGCGGGACCGCCAACTTCTTCTCATCACCGCTCGCCGCGGAATGGAAATAAGGGGCCGGCTATCGCCGCGCGCTGTTCCTGCGGGTAGTCGCTGCGGGGGTCGGCTGTGTGCTCCTCCCGCCCGTGGAGGATGACGAGGACGAGGACGCGGAGGTCGGCGAGGGGGGAGGCGGTGGAGGGGTGCGCCCACTCTGGTATGAGCTCACTCATGTGTGATCCCGGGCGCCGCAGGGCCAGCGACAAGTCCGTGAAGGAGAAGTGCAAGATCGTCAATGGAGATGACCTGATCTGGTCCATGGGCACGCTCGCCTTCGAGGACTACGTCGAGCCCCTCAAGCTGCACCTCAAGCTCTATCGGGAGGTAGTAATATTCATTCATTCCCCTCTTCTCTCTCTATTATCCATGTTGTGCTACGCATGTGCTGCCTGAGAGGAATTCTGAATTTGTGTGAGAGGAAGGCTGGGTGGGTACAGTATTGGTGTTGAGGAATTCTGAATTTCGCCTAGGGGCATTGTATTTGCGATGTTTAGCTGCAGTGATATGGTTCCTAGGCTCCTGATAGACAGGCAAGAGGATGCCTCTGATTCCGTATGACCATTCAAAACAAGAAAAAGGAAACTGATCTGTGCCCACTCCTGTTGTTGGAATGTTTCTGTTGTATGTTAACTGAAAAATGTTTGTTTCTTGCATATAGTTGTGAAGCCCAATGGCTATCATAAAAAATGATATGTGCTTACTTATGTTGCTGGATTTCTATTATATGCTATAACTAAGAAAGGGATGGTAAATCTATAGATTTAAGTATTGTATATGCTAGAATATTAGCCATGCAAACATATGCTAGCTAGTGATTTTTCAGACATAATACTAGTGATTTTTCTTTCTTTCTTTCTTTCTTTCACATGCTAGCTAGCAATGGCCAGAAATACTACTGTTTTCAGTTGACAGACTCAAATAATGCAGCATGCATTGTCCTTTTCCCTGCACTAATAATGCAGTATGAGACGTGTGACCACTGACCACATCATGTAATTGTTGCATATATACAGAGTGGTCCTTTTTGATCTGCAAATGGTAGTAACTGTTGCCTGCCACCACAGCATGTAATGAGCAACAGTCACACATAAATTCAGACAAATGCATCCATTGCATTGAGGTTAACTTATACTCCCTCCGTCCCATAATATAAGAGTGTTTTTGACACTAGTGTAGTGTAAAAAACGCTTTTATATTATGGGACAGAGGGAGTAGTTTGCAATCAGTTTGGTTTGGTTGTTTATGAGCTGTGTTGTGTTGTACTGCTCATGGCTGTGATGTTTATTATACCGTGTTAAAGATACACTATTCATGTATCTTGAACTTGGAAGTTATTGATGTGAGCTTTTTTGCACAAAGTGTTCAGAGCTAACACACGAATAATCTTGCAAGTCCTGAAATTTCTATGGGAGTATGTCTTAATGTCTTGTGTTTCTGTTCATTCATGTGAACTTTTAAGTCTCATTGCTGAATGTAAAACCACCATTTGTCTTTCTTTTGCTCATATTTTGTATGCTTTCTTATGTTTTCTTATTCCTATTACCAGGATGATCTGAGTCACTCAGAAGAAGTGGAGAGTAGAAGGAGGGCACAAGAAGCTTTGTTTCTCATTGATGTT
The DNA here is from genome assembly GCF_002162155.2 of Triticum dicoccoides. Classification (NCBI taxonomy): domain Eukaryota; kingdom Viridiplantae; phylum Streptophyta; class Magnoliopsida; order Poales; family Poaceae; genus Triticum; species Triticum dicoccoides. The sequence goes on from NC_041384.1 coordinate 717,146,275, forward strand.
ATGTGTGATAACTTAAAACTTGTGCTTCTCATCCAATATTTGTAGAACTATGTTGCTGTGCGCTTGTGCACTTGTTGGATCCTTTTGTTGTGCACTTGCACATATATAGCTATTTTTCTGTGCACTTTTAGAATCATTTTGCGGTGCACTTGTTGGGCCTTGAACCTTGGTGTATGGAGGAGTCATTGGATGATGCATTGTATTTCATGTGATGTGATGTGTTACTGAAATGAAATATAGAGTTTATCTGCAATATTGTATTTTGTTGTACTTGCTTTTTAATGGGCCTATCTTGATATTGAAGGAAATATGCCCTAGAGGCAATAATAAAGTTATTATTTATTTCCTTATATCATGATAAATGTTTATTATTCATGCTAGAATTGTATTAACCGGAAACATAATACATGTGTGAATACATAGACAAACAGAGTGTCACTGGTATGCCTCTACTTGACTAGCTCATTAATCAAAGATGGTTATGTTTCCTAACCATGGACAAAGAGTTGTCATTTGATTAACGGGATCACATCATTAGTTGAATGATCTGATTGACATGACCCATTCCTTTAGCTTAGCACCCGATCGTTTAGTATGTTGCTATTGCTTTCTTCATGACTTATACATGTTCCTATGACTATGAGATTATGCAACTCCCGTTTGCCGGAGGAACACTTTGTGTGCTACCAAACGTCACAACGTAAATGGGTGATTATAAAGGTACTCTACAGGTGTCTCCAAAGGTACATGCTGGGTTGGCGTATTTCGAGATTAGGATTTGTCACTCCGATTATCGGAGAGGTATCTCTGGGCCCTCTCGGTAATGCACATCACATAAGCCTTGCAAGCATTGCAACTAATGAGTTATTTGCGAGATGATGTATTACGGAACGAGTAAAGAGACTTGCCGGTAATGAGATTGAACTAGGTATTGAGATACCGACGATCGAATCTCGGGCGAGTAACATACCGATGACAAAGGGAACAACGTATGTTGTTATGCGGTCTGACCGATAAAGATCTTCGTAGAATATGTAGGAGCCAATATGAGCATCCAGGTTCCGCTATTGGTTATTGATCGGAGACGTGTCTCGGTCATGTCTACATTATTCTCGAACCCGTAGGGTCCGCATGCTTAAGGTTTCGATGACAGTTATATTATGAGTTTATGAGTTTTGATGTACCGAAGTTAGTTCAGAGTCCCGGATGTGATCACGGACATGACGAGGAGTCTCTAAATGGTCGAGACATAAAGATTGATATATTGGACGGCTATATTCGGACACTGGAAGTGTTTCGGGGAAGTTTCGGATAAAACCGGAGCACCGGGGGGTTACCGGAACCCGGGGTTAATGGGCCTCATGGGCCTAAAGTGGAGAAGAGGAGGGGCTGCCAGGGCAGGCCGCGCGCCCCCTCTCCCCCTAGTCCGAATTGGACAAGGAGGGAGGGGCGGCGCCCCCCTCTCCTCTCTCCCTTCCTTCCCCCTCTCCTAATTAGACAAGGAAAGGGAGGGGAGTCCTACTCCCGGTAGGAGTAGGACTCCTCCTGCGCGCCTCCTCCTAGGGCCAGCCGCACCCCCCTTGGATCCTTTATATACGGAGGCAAGACGCACACCATGGACACAAGTTGATCCACGTGATCATATTCTTAGCCGTGTGTGGTGCCCCCTTCCACCATAGTCCTCGATAATATTGTAGTGGTGCTTAGGCGAAGCCCTGCGACAGTAGAACATCAAGATCATCACCACGCCGTCGTGCTGATGGAACTCTTCCCCGACACTTTGCTGGATCGGAGTCCGGGGATCGTCATCGAGCTGAACGTGTGCTAGAACTCGGAGGTGCCGTAGTTTCGGTGCTTGATCGGTCGGGCCGTGGAGACGTACGACTACATCAACTAAGTTAATGCTTCTGTTGTCGATCTACAAGGGTACGTAGATCACACTCTCCCCCTCTCGTTGCTATGCATCACCATGATCTTGCGTGTGCGTAGGAATTTTTTTGAAATTACTACGAAACCCAACAGTGGCATCCGAGCCTAGGTTTTATATGTTGATGTTATATGCACGAGTAGAACACAAGTGAGTTGTGGGCGATATAAGTCATACTGCTTACCAGCATGTCATACTTTGGTTCGGTGGTATTATTGGACGAAGCGGCCCGGACCGACATTACACGTACACTTACGCGAGACCGGTTCTCCCGACGTGCTTTGCACATAGGTGGCTTGCGGGTGACAGTTTCTCCAACTTTAGTTGAACCGAGTGTGGCTACGCCCGGTCCTTGTGAAGGTTAAAACAGCACCAACTTGACAAACTATCGTTGTGGTTTTGATGCGTAGGTAAGATTGGTTCTTGCTTAAGCCTGTAGCAGCCACGTAAAACTTGCAACAACAAAGTAGAGGACGTCTAACTTGTTTTTGCAGGGCATGTTGTGATGTGATATGGTCAAGACATGATGCTAAATTTTATTGTATGAGATGATCATGTTTTGTAACCGAGTTATCGGCAACTGGCAGGAGCCATATGGTTGTCGCTTTATTGTATGCAATGCAATCGCGTTGTAATGCTTTACTTTATCACTAAGCGGTAGCGATAGTCGTGGAAGCATAAGATTGGCGAGACGACAACGATGCTACGATGGAGATCAAGGTGTCGCGCCGGTGACGATTGTGATCACGACGGTGCTTAGAAGATGGAGATCACAAGCACAAGATGATGATGGCCATATCATATCACTTATATTGATTGCATGTGATGTTTATCTTTTATGCATCTTATCTTGCTTTGATTGACGGTAGCATTATAAGATGATCTGTCACTAATTATCAAGAAGTGTTCTCCCTGAGTATGCACCGTTGCGAAAGTTCTTCGTGCCGAGACACCACGTGATGATCGGGTGTGATAGGCTCTACATTCAAATACAACGGGTGCAAAACAGTTGCACACGCGGAATACTCAGGTTATACTTGACGAGCCAAGCATATACAGATATGGCCTCAGAACACGGAGACCGAAAGGTCGAGCGTGAATCACATAGTAGATATGATCAACATAGTGATGTTCACCAATGAAACTACTCCATCTCACGTGATGATCGGACATGGTTTAGTTGATTTGGATCACGTAATCACTTAGAGGATTAGAGGGATGTCTATCTAAGTGGGAGTTCTTTAAGTAAATTATTTGAACCTAAATTTATCATGAAACTTAGTACCTGATAGTATCTTGCTTGTTGATGCTTGATTGTAGATAGATGGCCCGTGCTGTTGTTCCATTGAATTTTAATGCGTTCCTTGAGAAAGCAAAGTTGAAAGATGATGGTAGCAATTACACGGACTGGGTCCGTAACTTGAGGATTATCCTCATTGCTGCATAGAAGAATTACGTTCTGGAAGCACCGCTGGGTGTCAGGCCTGCTGCTGGAGCAACACCAGATGTTATGAACGTCTGGCAGAGCAAAGCTGATGACTACTCGATAGTTCAGTGTGCCATGCTTTACGGCTTAGAATCGGGACTTCAACGACGTTTTGAACATCATGGAGCATATGAGATGTTCCAGGAGTTGAAGTTAATATTTCAAGCAAATGCCCGGATTGAGAGATATGAAGTCTCCAATAAGTTCTATAGCTGCAAGATGGAGGAGAACAGTTCTGTCAGTGAGCATATACTCAAAATGTCTGGGTATAATAATCACTTGATTCAATTGGGAGTTAATCTTCCAGATGATTGCGTCATTAACAGAATTCTCCAATCACTGCCACCAAGCTACAAGAGCTTCATGATGAACTATAATATGCAAGGGATGAATAAGACTATTCCCGAGCTCTTCGCAATGCTGAAAGCTGCGGAGGTAGAAATCAAGAAGGAGCATCAAGTGTTGATGGTCAACAAGACCACTAGTTTCAAGAAAAAGGGCAAAGGGAAGAAGAAGGGGAACTTCAAAAAGAACAGCAAGCAAGTTGCTACTCAAGAGAAGAAACCCAAACCTGGACCTAAGCCTGAAACTGAGTGCTTCTACTGCAAGCAGACTGGTCACTGGAAGCGGAACTGCCCCATGTATTTGGCGGATAAGAAGGATGGCAAGGTGAACAAAGGTATATGTGATATACATGTTATTGATGTGTACCTTACTAATGCTCGCAGTAGCACCTGGGTATTTGATACTGGTTCTGTTGCTAATATTTGCAACTCGAAACAGGGACTACGGATTAAGCGAAGATTGGCTAAGGACGAGGTGACGATGCGCGTGGGAAACGATTCCAAAGTTGATGTGATCGCAGTCGGCACGCTACCTCTACATCTACCTTCGGGATTAATATTAGACCTAAATAATTGTTATTTGGTGCCAGCGTTAAGCATGAACATTATATCTGGATCTTGTTTGATGCGAGACGGTTATTCATTTAAATATGAGAATAATGGTTGTTCTATTTATATGAGTAATATCTTTTATGGTCATGCACCCTTAAAGAGTGGTCTATTTTTATTGAATCTCGATAGTAGTGACACACATATTCATAGTGTTGAAGACAAAAGGTGCAGAGTTGATAATGATAGTGCAACTTATTTGTGGTACTGCCGTTTAGGTCATATCGGTGTAAAGCGCATGAAGAAACTCCATACTGATGGACTTTTGGAACCACTTGATTATGAATCACTTGGTACTTGCGAACCGTGCCTCATGGGCAAGATGACTAAAACACCGTTCTCTGGTACTATGGAGAGAGCAACAGATTTGTTGGAAATCATACATACAGATGTATGCGGTCCGATGAATATTGAGGCTCATGGCGGATATCGTTATTTTCTTACCTTCACAGATGACTTAAGCAGATATGGGTACATCTACTTAATGAAACATAAGTCTGAAACGTTTGAAAAGTTCAAAGAATTTCAGAGTGAAGTTGAAAATCATCGTAACAAGAAAATAAAGTTTCTACGATCTGATCGTGGAGGAGAATATTTGAGTTATGAGCTTGGTGTACATTTGAAACAATACGGAATAGTTTCGCAACTCACGCCACCCGGAACACCACAGCGTAATGGTGTGTCCGAACGTCGTAATCGTACTTTACTAGATATGGTGCGATCTATGATGTCTCTTACTGATTTACCGCTATCGTTTTGGGGTTATGCTTTGGAGACGGCTGCATTCACGTTAAATAGGGCACCATCAAAATCCATTGAGACGACGCCTTATGAACTATGGTTTGGCAAGAAACCAAAGTTGTCGTTTCTGAAAGTTTGGGGCTGCAATGCTTATGTGAAAAAGCATCAACCTGATAAGCTCGAACCCAAATCGAAGAAATGTGTCTTCATAGGATATCCAAAGGAGACAATTGGATACACCTTCTATCACAGATCCGAAGGCAAGACTTTTGTTGCTAAGTTCGGAAACTTTCTGGAGAAGGAGTTTCTCTCGAAAGAAGTGAGTGGGAGGAAAGTAGAACTTGACGAGGTAACTGTACCTGCTCCCTTATTGGAAAGTAGTGCATCACAGAAAACTGTTTCTGTGACACCTACACCAGTTAGTGAGGAAGCTAATGATGATGATCATGAAACTTCAAAACAAGATACTACTGAACCTCGTAGATCAACCAAAGTGAGATCCGCGCCAGAGTGGTACGGTAATCCTGTTCTGGAAGTCATGCTACTAGATCATGATGAACCTACAAACTATGAAGAAGCGATGGTGAGCCCAGATTCCGCAAAATGGCTTGAAGCCATGAAATCTGAGATGGGATCCATGTATGAGAACAAAGTATGGACTTTGGTTGACTTGCCCGATGATCGGCAAGCAATTGAGAATAAATGGATCTTCAAGAAGAAGACTGACGCTGACGGTAATATTACTGTCTACAAAGCTCGACTTGTCGCAAAAGGTTTTCGGCAAGTTCAAGGGATTGACTACAATGAGACCTTCTCACCCGTAGCGATGCTTAAGTCTATCCGAATCATGTTAGCAATTGCCGCATTTTATGATTATGAAATTTGGCAGATGGATGTCAAAACTGCATTCCTGAATGGATTTCTGGAAGAAGAGTTGTATATGATGCAACCAGAAGGTTTTGTCGATCCAAAGGGAGCTAACAAAGTATGCAAGCTCCAGCGATCCATTTATGAACTGGTGCAAGCCTCTCGGAGTTGGAATAAACGCTTTGATAGTGTGATCAAAGCATTTGGTTTTATACAGACTTTTGGAGAAGCCTGTATTTACAAGAAAGTGAGTGGGAGCTCTGTAACAATTCTGATATTATATGTGGATGACATATTACTAATTGGAAATGATATAGAATTTCTGGATAGCATAAAGGGATACTTGAATAAGAGTTTTTCGATGAAAGACCTCGGTGAAGCTGCTTACATATTAGGCATTAAGATCTATAAAGATAGATCAAGACGCTTAATTGGACTTTCACAAAGCACATACCTTGACAAAGTTTTGAAGAAGTTCAAAATGGATCAAGCAAAGAAAGGGTTCTTGCCTGTGTTACAAGGTGTGAAGTTGAGTAAGACTCAATGCCCGACCACTGCAAAAGATAGAGACAAAATGAAAGATGTTCCCTATGCTTCAGCCATAGGCTCTATCATGTATGCAATGCTGTATACCAGACCTGATGTGTGCCTTGCTATAAGTATTGCAGGGAGGTACCAAAGTGATCCAGGAGTGGATCACTAGACAGCGGTCAAGAACATCCTGAAATACCTGAAAAGGACTAAGGATGTGTTTCTCATATATGGAGGTGACAAAGAGCTCATCGTAAAAGGTTACGTTGATGCAAGCTTTGACACTGATCCGGACGATTCTAAATTGCAAACCGGATACGTGTTTACATTAAACGGTGGAGCTGTCAGTTGGTGCAGTTCTAAACAAAGCATTGTGGCGGGATCTACATGTGAAGCAGAGTACATAGCTGCTTCGGAAGCAGCAAATGAAGGAGTCTGGATGAAGGAGTTCATATCCGATCTAGGTGTCATACCTAGTGCATCGGGTCCAATGAAAATCTTTTGTGACAATACTGGTGCAATTGCCTTGGCAAAGGAATCCAGATTTCACAAGAGAACCAAGCACATCAAGAGACGCTTCAATTCCATCCGGGATCTAGTCCAGGTGGGAGACATAGATATTTGCAAGATACATACGGATCTGAATGTTGCAGACCCGTTGACTAAGCCTCTTCCATGAGCAAAACATGATCAGCACCAAGGCTCCATGGGTGTTAGAATCATTACTGTGTAATCTAGATTATTGACTCTAGTGAAAGTGGGAGACTGAAGGAAATATGACCTAGAGGCAATAATAAAGTTATTATTTATTTCCTTATATCATGATAAATGTTTATTATTCATGCTAGAATTGTATTAACCGGAAACATAATACATGTGTGAATACATAGACAAACAGAGTGTCACTAGTATGCCTCTACTTGACTAGCTCATTAATCAAAGATGGTTATGTTTCCTAACCATGGACAAAGAGTTGTCATTTGATTAACGGGATCACATCATTAGTTGAATGATCTGATTGACATGACCCATTCCATTAGCTTAGCACCCGATCGTTTAGTATGTTGCTATTGCTTTCTTCATGACTTATACATGTTCCTATGACTATGAGATTATGCAACTCCCATTTGCCGGAGGAACACTTTGTGTGCTACCAAACGTCACAACGTAAATGGGTGATTATAAAGGTACTCTAGAGGTGTCTCCAAAGGTACATGTTGGGTTGGCGTATTTCGAGATTAGGACTTGTCACTCCGATTGTCGGAGAGGTATCTCTGGGCCCTCTCGGTAATGCACATCACATAAGCCTTGCAAGCATTGCAACTAATGAATTAGTTGCAAGATGATGTATTACGGAACGAGTAAAGAGACTTGCCGGTAACGAGATTGAACTAGGTATTGAGATACCGACGATCGAATCTCGGGCAAGTAACATACCGATGACAAAGGGAACAACGTATGTTGTTATGCGGTCTGACCGATAAACATCTTCGTAGAATATGTAGGAGCCAATATGAGCATCCAGGTTCCGCTATTGGTTATTGACCGGAGACGTGTCTCGGTCATGTCTACATTATTCTCGAACCTGTAGGGTCCGCATGCTTAAGGTCTCGATGACAGTTATATTATGAGTTTATGAGTTTTGATGTACCGAAGTTAGTTCGGAGTACCGGATGTGATCACGGACATGACGAGGAGTCTCGAAATGGTCGAGACATAAAGATTGATATATTGGACGGCTATATTCGGACACCGGAAGTGTTCCGGGGAAGTTTCGGATAAAACCGGAGCACCGGGGGGTTACCGGAACCCCCCGGGGGGTTAATGGGCCTCATGGGCCTAAAGTGGAGAAGAGGAGGGGCTGCCAGGGCAGGCCGCACGCCCCCTCTCCCCCTAGTCCGAATTGGACAAGGAGGGAGGGGCGGCGCCCCCCTCTCCTCTCTCCCTTCCTTCCCCCTCTCCTAATTGGACAAGGAAAGGGAGGGGAGTCCTACTCCCGGTAGGAGTAGGACTCCTCCTGCGCGCCTCCTCCTAGGGCCGGCCGCACCCCCCCTTGGATCCTTTATATACGGAGGCAAGAGGCACACCATGGACACAAGTTGATCCACGTGATCATATTCTTAGCCGTGTGCGGTGCCCCCTTCCACCATAGTCCTCGATAATATTGTAGTGGTGCTTAGGCGAAGCCCTGCGACAGTAGAACATCAAGATCATCACCATGCCGTTGTGCTAACGGAACTCTTCCCCGACACTTTGCTGGATCGGAGTCCGGGGATCGCCATCAAGCTGAACGTGTGCTAGAACTCGTAGGTGTCGTAGTTTCGGTGCTTGATCGGTCGGGCCGTGGAGATGTACGACTACATCAACTAAGTTAACGCTTCCATTGTCGATCTACAAGGGTACGTAGATCACACTCTCCCCCTCTCGTTGCTATGCATCACCATGATCTTGCGTGTGCGTAGGAATTTTTTTGAATTTACTACGAAACCCAACAGATATATGCATGCGTCTGACAAAATAATGCATCAGCCCATACAAATCAGACATTTCTTATAATAAAATATGTATTGGGCCAGGCCCCATGTAGGCTAGATTGGTGGACCGGGCTGTGAAATTTATAATGATTCCATTTGGTTGCTTGCAATGCATGTCAGCTTAGCCACATCAGATCCTATGTGGCTCAGAGAGATGGGTAGTGACCAAACCAAAATTTTGGTCAATAGAGATCTGCGACCAAAATTTTAGAAAGGTCATGTTTGTTCGTTCTTAACGGCCAACTGTTGACCTTTTGAATTTGGTTAAAACAAGGTCATAAAACATGAATAATGATGATTTAGTGACCAAAATGGAGGGTTAACAATGAACAAATTTCTTGTAGTGTACTAACGCGGCGGTCACGGCCGGTCGTGCAACACCGTCCGCCATTGCCGCTGGTGGTGTTGGCCGCGGCGCCTCGGCTTCTGGCGAAGCTGCTACTGGAGCTATGCCCGCCAGTACGACTGCCTCGGCGAGCGCGGCCGGTCGTCCAGCGCCGGGCGGTGGTGGTGGACGGGGTGTTGTAATTCCTTCAAGGCCGGTGGCAACGGGACCGGTGGCAACAGGGGTACAGCCCCGCGTCGGGACTTCTCGGGGTACCCAGTCTTCCGAGCGACAGGGGGCCGTTGCTTCAAGTGCACTGATGTCGACCCACACATCCAAGACCAACACGCGACAGCCGGATGAAGTGGCGCAGCCACCGGCAGCCAAGGCGTTGGCCCTAGGAAGGGGTCGTGGCGGGCAAGGGCATGATGGATACATTGGTTACAGCAGAGATTCTCAGAACTACAACCGATACGGTCAGTGGGGAGATGACGGATATGATGCTTATGGTGAGGGACTGCACCGTGGATCTTCATATGGTGGCGGCCGTGGTTATAACCGGTACAATCCTGATAACACTGGACATTTTCATGGTCCGCCCGGTAATTTTGTTGAAGGTGTCGTCGGACCCAGGGATCGATTCCGAGGTGGCTATCGTCGCGGTGGGAGAGGGAGACGACCACCACCGCCTCGTCACTATCCACCGCCACCACCGCCTGCTGCGGAGATGCTTTCGGAGGAGGAGCTTGAGCATGCAGCTGAGGGGGTGGGAGACACATCCACGTTACCCGCGGTGGCACTGGACACGGTTCGGGCTCTTGCAACAGTGAATGTTCCGGTGACTACAGGAGGTGTTAAGTCTAAGGATGGTATGTCTGATAAAGGGCCGGAGAAAGCGGAGGGCGAAAAGCTCTCTAAATGGGCAATTAAAAAGAAAAAGTTGCCCTGTTATAGATGTGGTGAACCGGGTCATTTCATGGCAGAGTGTACGAATGAGCTTTGTGATTACTGCCTCTGTTCCCAGCATGTGACCGGGGAATGCCCTCTCCTTTCCGGTCCTAAGCCTGGCATTAACATCTTTGGGGTCTGCTGTAAGGAGTTGATGTTCTTTGAGACACCGGAGGTGGATCCTCTACCACATGATTGAGAGTTCCTTCCCGGCAGTTATCAGAGTTACTAATGGACAGTTGACCTAGGCTCAGATCGTCAGACAGCTATGTGAGCTAGTGCCGGGTAATTATCAGTGGCACCTGGAGCAGTTAGAAGGTCAGTATTATAAGGTTAACTTTCCCACTAAATAGGATTAGATGCATGTTCTTAAGTGGGGTTTATGCAGAGTTACGAGCACAAACACTGTTATCGCTTTCGACGAGTGGAAGCAGGAGGATCCTGAGGGTACACCTTTGGAGAAGGTGTGGGTTCGTTTCTATGGTGTGCCACCTAAATATGTAAAACATTTTCTGATTGCTTGGAGTTTGGGTGGTTTGATTGGTAAGACAGAAAAGGTGGACATGCCATTCACTCATGCACAAAATGTTGTGATGTTTTTGGTCAGTGTTGTGAGTGTTGAGCATATACCAGATGTAGTCAGATGGACACATGCTGGAGTCACTTATGTCTTAGAGCTTGAGATTGAGGATACTGTAATTTCCGAGGATGGAGATGGGACACAAGACATGGATACTACTGAGGGGGGCGGCGCACCCGGGAACCAGGAGAAGGGGCCCGATGACACACTGCCAGAGTCGGACAAGGGGCCTGCTACACAGTCCGATAAGGTAGACAGTTCTACCAAAGAGGCGCCCCCGTCCACCACTCCTATGAACACGCTTCGCTTTGGCTCTTTTGCATCGGGGTCCACTCCTAGCCGGTTATGGAGCACCAGGGTCGAGGCAGACGACCTGAGAGAGCTTGAGCTACCACCAGTGCCGAGTCTAGTCGGCAAGGTGACGACCATGGAGTCTACTCCCGGTGCGAGGGTGGCTTCTGTTGGGATGGCCGCGGGTTTGGGAGGCCTTGGGCAGGATGTCCATCACACCTAGATACCACAGCCTGATATTTCGCCGGCGGGAGGATCGCCTGGACAGGAGATCTACGACGCGCTTCCTACTTCAGCGTCTCCGATCGAGTTGGGGGTGAGATGCGGGATGGAGTCCCGTGTCATAACCCCTCTGCAGTTTTGCACCGAGCAGGGTGGCTGAGGTACGACGATTTCCACGGGTGATAAGGGGGACGAGATTTGTGAGCAGGCGGCTCCACGGTCCTCCTCCCCCTTGTCACCCACAACGGCAGTTCACTCCACCACGCCCTATCCTCCTTCACCGACGATACGGGAAGGGCGTGGGAGTCCTGACCATATCCCGCGCGAGAGGACCACGGAGGAGCTCATCGCTTTTGGTGGGATTACGGATCCGGTGTCGGCTGGCAGGCGTGTCAGCAACCGGATCCAGGGACAGCCGGATGTGGATGACTTTCAGCTAGCGCGTGCCAAGAGGGCTGCTGTCAGTGTCAAAACCGGCGGATCTCAGGTAGGGGGTCCCGAACTGTGCATCTAGGCCGGATGGTAACAGGAGGCAAGGGACACAATGTTTTACCCAGGTTCGGGCCTCTTGATGGAGGTAAAACCCTACGTCCTGCTTGATTAATATTGATGATATGGCTAGTACAAGAGTAGATCTACCACGAGATCAGAGAGGCTAAACCCTAGAAGCTAGCCTATGGTATGATTGTATGTTGTAGTTGTTGTGTCCTACGGACTAAAACTCTCCGGTTTATATAGACACCGGAGAGGGTTAGAGTTACATAAGGTCGGTTACAAAGGAGGAGATATCCATATCCGTATTGCCTAGCTTGCCTTCCACACCAAGTAGAGTCCCATCCGGACACGAGACGAAGCCTACAATCTTGCATCTTCATAGTCCAACAGTCTGGCTAAAGGATATAATCCGGCTGTTCGGAGACCCCCTAATCCAGGACTCCCTCAGTAGCCCCTGAACCAGGCTTCAATGACGACGAGTCCGGTGCGCAGTATTGTCTTCCACATTGCAAGGCGATTTCCTCCTCCGAATACATCACAGAAGTATTTGAATACAAGGATAGTGTCCGACCCTGCAAAATAAGTTCCACATACCACCGTAGAGAGAATAATATTTCCACAAATCCAATTTGCTGACTTGTTTTGACAACACGACATTATGTCATGGCCCGATGATTATTCGAACCGTTTCCTTTAACTAGCCCCGCACATAACGCGAGGCAGTTTTTTGACACGTCTTGTCAAAGCAGAGATCGTGTCCCCTTATCACGGGATTCTCATCAATACGGGCGTGGGTAACGCAACCGCGCCATTGATTACGTCGCTTGGGGGATAAGCGAGTTTTACCAGGCTAGTGGGGACGCTTAGTTTCATCCGCCCATATAAAGGGATAAGGACTCACCTTTTCATCCATGCCTTCTTCCTCCTTTGCTCATCCGTTTTCGCACACTCGAGCTCTAGCGCCCAAGTCCGCACTTCCCACCTCAACCTTCTCCACCCATGTCCGGAGCGGGAGGCAGGTGGATGGTCTCCTCCGTCATGGAGGGAGACATCAAGAAGCTGAGGAGAGCCGGATACCTGCCCGACGACATCGCGCACCGGCTCCCAGATTAGGGGCAGCTCATCCCCACCCCCGGGCCCCATGAGAGGGTAGTGTTCCTTACCCATTTTCTCCAAGGACTGGGATTCCCTCTTCACCCATTCGTCCGGGGGCTCATGTTCTACTACGGCCTGGATTTCCACGATCTGGCCCCGAACTTCATCCTCAACATCTCGGCGTTTATCGTCGTGTGCGAGGCCTTCCTCCGCATCAAGCCCCACTTCGGCTTATGGCTGAAAACCTTCAATGTCAAGCCGAAGGTTGTGGGCGGCCGCCAGGCAGAGTGCGGAGGCGCCATGGTGGGCACAATGCCCAACGTTACATGGCTCGAGGGCTCCTTTGTGGAAACCATAAAGGGGTGGCAATCGGGGTGGTTCTACATCATCGAGCCACGTGACCCTGCATGGGCAGCGGCCCCCGAGTTCCAATCTAGCATCCCCATGCGGCTCACCTCCTGGAAAGAGAAGGGCATGTCCTGGGGTAGTTCGGGAGAGTTGACCGGACTCCAAACATGTATTCAAAACATGGTGAACAAGAAGCTCAAACTTGTCAATGTAGTCCAGGTCATGCTCCACCGCCGGATCTTCCCGTGCCAACAACGGGACTTCAACTTGTGGGAGTTCGACCCGGCGCAGCATCGAACTCTGAACAGGCTCTTCGACACAACTCACGAAGATGCCTGGAGGGTGCTGTTCAAAAGCGCCGAGTTCCCTCCTCCCATTACTGAGGATCGCGGATTCAGCGCGAAGCGCCAAGACAGTGCGGTAAGCTGCTTTACCTTTCACAGGATACTTATCTTTTATAGATTGACTCCATGCGGGATCTAAACTCCCGTACTTTCAACGGGACTGGCAGGAGACGACCGGACAGATCGACTGTTCGGCTCCTTTGCCCGAAGGCCCAGCGGACACTCTTCTGGCGAAGATGCTGACTCCGGCTCCTTATACGGTGCCGGAGAAGACCAAGAAGGCCAAGGGAACCTGAAAGAGTTCCCGATGCCAGGCGTCGTCGGACTCACCGTCCGATGACTCTGCGGTGCACTCCTCCCCCGAAGACGAGGAAGAAGAAGAAGATGCTCCCCCTCCACCTGGGGGAGATAAGAAAAGGTAGGCCACCCCAACTAGGGGGGGGCGGGGGCAAAGGGTCCAAGAAGGGAAGGACTCTCCTTCCGGACAGTTCCACCGCCGCCGACGAAGGTGAAGACGAGTGGTTGCCCAGGGCCAAGCCCCTAGTGAGATCGTAAGTATTCGGATACCAGAGTAACTCATAGCATTCCTTTGTCGCACTGCTTTCCCTAACGCCGAACATAATTATGTAGGCCGCCACGAGCTAGTATCTATGTATCATCGGACGGCTCCCTAGGCTCGTCGGACATGGATAGCGATCCAGTCCCGACCGCCACCTCCCCTCATCCTACTGACGACGCCGAGGTGCTGTCTCAAGAGGCACCGGGTCGAGGGGAGACAGTCCCGGAGGCGCCTCAAGGCGACCTTCCAGACTCCGGGAGCCAAGGGGACGGGCCCCTGAGAGCTCCGAGTTCGGCCCTCAGCCGAACACCGCACCGGAACCTCCAGTGGTTCCGGGCTCGGGCAGGCGGCCTCCTTCCAAGAGGGGCAAGACGCCTGTGCTGGTGACCTCTGTCCATCGAGAGGCGCCGGACAATCTGCTGGAAGCGCTTCGCAGCGCTTCCATCGACGAGGAGCACCATACTATTATGAGTGCGGTGGTCCAGAAGGTTCAGTCCGCCAAGAGCGGATTGACTGAAGCCTGTGCCAGCCTTCTAACAGGCTTTGAGGTAAGTGTTTTTAAAATATAGGAAAAATATTACCGCATAGACAGTAGCCCCTGATGCTTTGTTCGGTGTTCACAAAGAAAAGCCGAACAGAGGATCAAATAATATCGCAGGAGTCTAATATAAGTATGTCAATATGCGTATGCAGGCCTCGCTGCTGGCGTCTGCCGCACTGAGTGCGGAGGTCGCCGTACTGAAGCAGGACCTCGAGGGGTCCAAGAAAGAGCTCGACCTTGCCAAGAGGCAGCTCGAGGAGAACAAGGGTAAGTAATACCCTATCTGTAGATATGTATATATAAAAGAAGACGCGATTGCAAAATGACAGGATCATCGTATATTCGCCAGGGGCCACGACCGAGGTGGCGACCCTGAAGCAAGCGCTAACCAAGGCCGAAGATAAAGCGGCCAAGGAAAGCACCGAGCGGGAAAAACAAGAGGCTCGTGTGGGCGAGGTGCAGCAAGAGCTCCAGGCTCTCATGACGAAGCACGAGGCGTTGGAGCTTGACTTGAAGACGCGAGAGTCTGAGCTTGCCGCGGCCCTCGAGAGCACAAAAAGTGCCAAGGCCGAAGCCCAAAAGGCCCTCCAAGAGATCGACGCAATGAAGAAGATAGCGGCGGGTAAGGCATTTTATATGCAGAGCAAGCATGTAAAAGTAAATTACCGATTACTTACCTGAATTCGGAGCTCTCCAGGAGCATTCACAGATTTGCCCCGTAGCGTGTCGGATGCCGCACAGTTTTACCAGGCCGAGGAGGGAAGCTCAACGGAGAAGCTGTTCTGGTCTCAGTATATCGGGACCGAACACCCAATGCCTCTGAGCGACCAGCTAAAGCAGCTGGTCGAGCTGCACAAGGCGGCCGAACAGGCCATGAAGGGCCTTATAGTCCGGCTGTGGCCTGGCGACGCCCTTCCGAACAGCTACTTCGGCCTGGTGAGGCGGCTTGTGGATGCCTGCCCACGGCTGGAGGTCGTCAAGCGGTCCGTCTGCATCGAAGGTGCACACCGGGCTTTCGCTCGTGTGAAGGTGCAGTGGGCCAAGCTAGACATTGTGAAGCTGATCAAGGAAGGGCCGCCGCAGGGCAAGGAGCATCGCACCCCCGAGATTTATTATGAGGGTGTCCTGAAGGGTTCCCGTCTTGTAGCGGACGAATGTTCAAAGGATGTAATATTTGAGTAAACTTGCTCGTGTGATCCTGTATGATGAAACCTTGTTTCATATGCGCTATGCAACGCTTGTGTGAATTTAAAATATTACCTTCTGTTTGGCTGTTTATCCAATCTGAAAGATGGCTAGTCCTCGGCTTCTGCCCCCATGCCACGAGTGCTCGGGTGTTCGGGATAAACCTGAGCACTCTTGTTCCCATGTTTGGGTCCTTCGAGGGAGGTGCTCAGCACAACGAACAAGGCAACCGGACTAATAATGCTTTATCACTCTCACTTAGCCATAGAATTCTATAATTTTAAATTTCGGCGAAGCCCCTGGTATTCGGAAGGCCGAATACGAGGCGCGATACACACCTTTAAGCCGGACAGGGCCGGCCCCTCGCCCTAAGCGGCATAAGTCTTTAGGGACTCGAAAACCTCGCCAAACAGCGACCAGTCTCTCGCCTTATCATGACAGTCAGTTTTAGCTTTCTCTACTGAGGTGCTCAGCCCGGCAGAACCGGGGCACAATCGTAGTAGTTCTCTTAGCGCTACCTTAGTCGATAGAGCGGAACGTAAGGTACCAAAACATAGGAGCCGGGCAAACCCAACATTTGACCAAAGACATGATTCGGAGCTGATCCACATAATGCTATAAGTTCGGGGTGCCGCACTTGTGAAAGTGTTCGGACTTTTCACACCATATTGTAGGGTACGTAAGCCCCTGGTGTATTGGCCGTACCAAAGTGTACGGTTGCAAGGCATCGTTAATGAACACACACATATATATAACAAGAATGCAATAATAATCGTGATGTTATGCATTGTTTATTCAAAAAGGTGCGTTAAAGCAGAATGATACAGATAGTGCGATAGGCAAAGAGTGGGACTATGTGCCTTCCAAGGGCAAGCTGAGGAATAGTATTAAATCAAATATTTCGCTCGGTATTGTAATCCACCTGGGAATTCCGTGGTGTGACGTAGCTTTCTGCCTCCTTGGTTGCTGCATCATGTGTTCGGAAATAGTGCTGCCGGACAGGGTTTCCAGAGATTAAGGTCCTGAAAAAATAGAAAAATAACCAAACGGGAAGCCCCTAGTGTGGTTTAAGCCGCATCTTGGGGCGTGCCGCAGTGTGCCCCCCTCCCCACCTGTGCCCATGGTATTTTTAATGTGTAATTATGTACGCGTGGCACGAGCTTCGCCGTTTGGCTGGGACTGGGGTGGGGGCCGCATTGCTACGCGAGCTCAGATCGCGCCAGGCGGTCTATTTGCCGATTGCTCCGAGCGCGCTTGAAGGTGTCCGGGTCTTGAAACGCCGAACTGTTGGATTGCCTTGAGAGGCTGTTTTGCGCTTCTGCTGCGAGGGCCGCAGTGTGTTCCTCTGTTCGGAGAGAGCGCTCTGTGTTTCCATTGACTATAATAACCCCGCGAGGTCCTGGCATCTTGAGCTTGAGGTATGCATAATGCGGTACCGCATTGAATCTCGCAAATGCGGTTCACCCGAGCAGTGCATGATAACCACTTCGGAACGGGACTATATCGAAGATTAACTCTTCGCTTCGGAAGTTATCCGGGGATCCGAAGACCACTTCCAGTGTGATTGAGCCTGTACAATGGCCTCTACGCCTGGAATGACGCCCTTAAAGGTTGTTTTTGTGGGTTTGATCCTTGAGGGGTCTATACCCATTTTGCGCACTGTGTCCTGATAAAGAAGGTTCAGGCTGCTGCCGCCATCTATAAGAACTCGAGTGAGGTGAAATCCGTCGATGATTGGGTCCAGAACCAGTGCGGCGAATCCGCCATGACGGATACTAGTGGGATGGTCCCTGCGATCGAAAGTGATCGGATAGGGGGACCACGGGTTGAATTTTGGGGCGACTGGCTCCAACGCATATACGTCCCTGAGCGCACGCTTCCGCTCCCTCTTGGGGATGTGGGTTGCGTATATCATGTTCACCGTCCGCACTTGTGGGGGAAACCTCTTCTGTCCTCTGGTGTGTGGCTGCCGGGGCTCCTCCTCGTCATCGCTATGTGGCCCCTTGTCCTTGTTTTCGGCAATTAACTCTCCGGCCTGCTTGAACACCCAACAATCCCTGTTGGTTTGATTGGCTTGCTTTTCTAGGGTGCCGTGTATTTGACACGAGCGATCGAGTATACAGTCCAAGCTGGATGGACCCGGCGTACTTTTTCCGCTGACCGGGTTTAGAGCCTTTGAATCTGGCATTGACTGCCGTATCCTCGTTATTATCACTATTAATGTGGCGCTTATGTTTGTTGCGGCGTGACCTGCTATTGCTGTCCTTGATATCCAAAGTACCATGGTTCTTTGATATGTTATTACTGCGAGCCAGCCAGCTGTCTTCTCCCGCACAAAAGCGGGTCATGAGTGTCGTAAGGGCTGCCATAGATTTCGGCTTTTCCTGACCAAGGTGCCGGGCTAGCCATTCGTCACAGATGTTGTGTTTGAAAGCCGCTAGGGCCTCTACATCCGGACAGTCGACGATTTGATTTTTCTTTGTTAGGAACCGAGTCCAGAATTGCCTGGCCGATTCTTCTGGCTGCTGAATTATGTGGCTCAAGTCATCGACATCTGGTGGCCACACATAAGTGCCCTGAAAGTTGTTCAGGAATGCGGCTTCCAGATCTTCCCAACAACTGATGGACTCGGCTGGCAAGCTGTTAAGCCAATGCCGCGCTGGTCCCTTGAGCTTTAGTGGGAGGTATTTGATGGCGTGTAAGTCGTCACCGCGGGCCATGTGGATGTGGAGGAGGAAATCCTCGATCCATACTGCGGGATCTGTTATGCCATCGTATGATTCAATATTTACAGGTTTGAAACCTTCTGGGATTTGATGATCCATTACTTCGTCTGTGAAGCATAAGGGGTGTGCGGCACCTCTGTATTGGGCTATATCGCGACGCAGCTCGAATGGGTCTTGCCCGCTGTGTTCGGCTCGGCCAGATTTGCTTTTTCTATATCCGGCGTGATGTTTATCATCTCGCAGAGTGGCGCGCCCTCGTGATCCATAGATCGATCTTGCATGCTTTGCTTTGTCCTCCAATATGTCTCGCAGGTCTGGCGTATCTCCCATGCCTTTTTATTTGAATGGCGTCAGGGTGGAGGCTGAGTTTTTGGCTGGAATGCCTCTCTATCGCGGCCATGAGGTGGCCGATCAGCCATATCATAAGCTTATTCCTCCAGTCGAGGTAGCAACCTGCACTTTGGGTAACTCTTGGAGGGGCGCTCGAGTTTATATTCCTGGGCTGCGAGGACTTCAGTCCATCTGTCAGCTAGCAGATCCTGATCAGCTTGAAGCAGCTGCTGCTTTTTCTTAAGGCTATTTGCCGTGTCTATAAGCCTGCGTTTGAAGTGTTCTTGTTCGATGGGATCCTCTGGCACAACGAATTCGTCATCGCTGAGGCTTGCCTCGTCTTCAGAGGGGGGCATGTAATTATCATCCTCCTCTGCTCCATCTGCCGCTCTATCAGGAGGGCTGGCTCCTCCATTCTCCTGCTCTAAATCTTGCTGGAGGGGATTGTTGTTGTCTTCGGCACTATCCGGAGTATTATTATCTCCTGTGCCGGTATCACCACTTTTGCTTTGGCGGGACTTAGAGCGGCGCCACTGACGTCGACGCTTGGGTTGCTTCTTGAAGGGGTCATCCTCCGCTATCTCCTCGCCATTGCCTTCTTTGGGTGTATCCACCATGTATATATCGTATGATGAGGTGGCTGTCCAGTGCCCTGTGGGCGGTGGTTCCTCTTTGCCTCCCGCATCGTCGTCCATACCGTTGATGTCTTCGGAGTCAAAGTCGAGCATGTCGGTTAAGTCATCGACAGTGGCTACTAAGTGGGTGGTGGGTGGGCCTCGAATTTCTTCGTCGTCCGCATCCCAGTCCCGCCGGACATAGTTCGGCCAGGATCCTCCTAACAAGGAGAGAGACCTTAATGAGTTCAGTATGTCGCCAAAGGGCGAGTGCTGAAAAATATCCGCGGAGGTAAACTTCATGATCGGTGCCCAATCGGATTCGATAGGAACGGGCGCGGGCGGTTCGGAGTCCATGGCCGGAGAAGGATCCAGCAGTTTAACGACACGGCTCTTGTGCAAGGTAAGGTCAATGTTTGGCTCGATCGCCGCTGAGGGTAAGGCCTCCGTGGTGGGGTCCATCCACCCGTCCGCGGAAGGCGCACCTGGCTCTGAATTGAGGGTCGGAGCGGCTGCCTGTGCGATCTCCTGGACACTGTCCGATGGTAGCGCTAAACCGCACTCATCGTGACCGCGTGACGCACAAGGCAGAGGCTCGAATCCGTCGAAGATCAAGTCTCCACAGATATCGGCCGTGTAGTTTAAGCTCCCAAACCTGACCTGGTGGTCAGGGGCGTAACTTTCAATCTACTCCAGATGGCCAAGCGAATTGGTCCGCAGTGCAAAGCCGCCGAAGACGAAGATTTGTCCGGGGAGAAAAGTCTCACCCTGGACTGCATCGCTATCGATGATAGTAGGAGCCATCAAGCCTAACGGCGACGACACAGAGGAACTCTCAATGAAAGCACCAATGTTGGTGTCAAAACCGGCGGATCTCGGGTAGGGGGTCCCGAACTGTGCGTCTAGGCCGGATGGTAACAGGAGGCAGGGGACACGATGTTTTACCCAGGTTCGGGCCCTCTTGATGGAGGTAAAACCCTACGTCCTGCTTGATTAATATTGATGATATGGGTAGTACAAGAGTAGATCTACCACGAGATCAGAGAGGCTAAACCCTAGAAGCTAGCCTATGGTATGATTGTATGTTGTAGTTGTTGTGTCCTACGGACTAAAACTCTCCGGTTTATATAGACACCGGAGAGGGTTAGGGTTACACAAGGTCGGTTAAAAAGGAGGAGATATCCATATCCGTATTGCCTAGCTTGCCTTCCACACCAAGTAGAGTCCCATCCGGACACGAGACGAAGCCTACAATCTTGCATCTTCATAGTCCAACAGTCTGGCTAAAGGATATAATCCGGCTGTTCGGAGACCCCCTAATCCAGGACTCCCTCAGTAGCCCCTGAACCAGGCTTCAATGACGACGAGTCCGGCGCGCAGTATTCACTTCCACATTGCAAGGCGGGTTCCTCCTCTGAATACATCATAGAAGTATTTGAATACAAGGATAGTGTCCGACCCTGCAAAATAAGTTCCACATACCACCGTAGAGAGAATAATATTTCCACAAATCCAATTTGCTGACTTGTTTTGACAACATGACATTATGTCATGGCCCGATGATTATTCGAACCGTTTCCTTTAACTAGCCCCGCACATAACGCGAGGCAGTTTTTTGACACATCTTGTCAAAGCAGAGATCGTGTCTCCTTATCACGAGATTCTCATCAATACGGGCGTGGGTAACCCAACCGCGCCATTGATTACGTCGCTTGGGGGATAAGCGAGTTTTACCAGGCTAGTGGGGACGCTTAGTTTCATCCGCCCATATAAAGGGATAAGGACTCACCTTTTCATCCATGCCTTCTTCCTCCTTTGCTCATCCGTTTTCGCACACTCGAGCTCTAGCGCCCAAGTCCGCACTTCCCACCTCAACCTTCTCCACCCATGTCTGGAGCGGGAGGTAGGTGGATGGTCTCCTCCGTCATGGAGGGAGACATCAAGAAGCTGAGGAGAGCCGGATACCTGCCCGACGACATCGCGCACCGGCTCCCAGATTAGGGGCAGCTCATCCCCACCCCCGGGCCCCATGAGAGGGTAGTGTTCCTTACCCATTTTCTCCGAGGACTGGGATTCCCTCTTCACCCATTCGTCCGGGGGCTCATGTTCTACTACGGCCTGGATTTCCACGATCTAGCCCCGAACTTCATCCTCAACATCTCGGTGTTTATCGTCGTGTGCGAGGCCTTCCTCCGCATCAAGCCCCACTTCGGCTTATGGCTGAAGACCTTCAATGTCAAGCCGAAGGTTGTGGGCGGCCGCCAGGCAGAGTGCGGAGGCGCCATGGTGGGCACAATGCCCAACGTTACATGGCTCGAGGGCTCCTTTGTGGAAACCATAAAGGGGTGGCAATCGGGGTGGTTCTACATCATCGAGCCACGTGACCCTGCATGGGCAGTGGCCCCCGAGTTCCAATCTGGCATCCCCATGCGGCTCACCTCCTGGAAAGAGAAGGGCATGTCCTGGGGTAGTTCGGGAGAGTTGACCGGACTCCAAACATGTATTCAAAACATGGTGAACAAGAAGCTCAAACTTGTCAATGTAGTCCAGGTCATGCTCCACCGCCGGATCTTCCCGTGCCAACAACGGGACTTCAACTTGTGGGAGTTCGACCCGGCGCAGCACCGAACTCTGAACAGGCTCTTCGACACAACTCACGAAGATGCCTGGAGGGTGCTGTTCAAAAGCGCCGAGTTCCCTCCTCCCATTACTGAGGATCGCGGATTCAGCGCGAAGTGCCAACACAGTGCGGTAAGCTGCTTTACCTTTCACAGGATACTTATCTTTTATAGATTGACTCCATGCGGGATCTAAACTCCCGTACTTTCAACGGGACTGGCAGGAGACGACCGGACAGATCGACTGTTCGGCTCCTTTGCCCGAAGGCCCAGCGGACGCTCTTCTGGCGAAGATGCTGACTCCGGCTCCTTATACGGTGCCGGAGAAGACCAAGAAGGCCAAGGGAACCTGAAAGAGTTCCCGACGCCAGGCGTCGTCAGACTCATCGTCCGATGACTCTGCGGCGCACTCCTCCCCCGAAGACGAGGAAGAAGAAGAAGATGCTCCCCCTCCACCTGGGGGAGATAAGAAAAGGTA
This sequence comes from Triticum dicoccoides, assembly GCF_002162155.2. Classification (NCBI taxonomy): domain Eukaryota; kingdom Viridiplantae; phylum Streptophyta; class Magnoliopsida; order Poales; family Poaceae; genus Triticum; species Triticum dicoccoides. Next base: position 717,169,013 of record NC_041384.1, read on the forward strand.
GGCCACCCCAACTAGGGGGGGGGCAAAGGGTCGAAAAAGGGAAGGACTCTCCTTCCGGACAGTTCCACCGCCGCCGACGAAGGTGAAGACGAGTGGTTGCCCAGGGCCAAGCCCCTGGTGAGATCGTAAGTATTCAGATACCAGAGTAACTCATAGCATTCCTTTGCCGCACTGCTTTCCCTAACGCCGAACATAATTATGTAGGTCGCCACAAGCTAGTATCGATGTATCATCGGACGGCTCCCTAGGCTCGTCGAACATGGATAGCGATCCAGTCCCGACCGCCACCTCCCCTCATCCTACTGACGACGCCGAGGTGCTGTCTCAAGAGGCACCGGGTCGAGGGGAGACAGTCCCGGAGGCACCTCAAGGCGACCTTCCAGACTCCGGGAGCCAAGGGGACGGTGCCCCTGAGAGCTCCGAGTTCGGCCCTCAGCCGAACACCGCACCGGAACCTCCAGTGGTTCCGGGCTCGGGCAGGCGGCCTCCTTCCAAGAGGGGCAAGACGCCTGTGCTGGTGACCTCTGTCCATCGAGAGGCGCCGGACAATCTGCTGGAAGCGCTTCGCAGCGCTTCCATCGACGAGGAGCACCATACTATTATGAGTGCGGTGGTCCAGAAGGTTCATTCCGCCAAGAGCGGATTGACTGAAGCCTGTGCCAGCCTTCTAACAGGCTTTCAGGTAAGTGTTTTTAAAATATAGGAAAAATATTACCGCATAGACAGTAGCCCCTGATGCTTTGTTCGGTGTTCACAAAGAAAAGCCGAACACAGGATCAAATAATATCGCAGGAGTCTAATATAAGTATGTCAATATGCGTATGCAGGCCTCGCTGCTGGCGTCTGCCGCACTGAGTGCGGAGGTCGCCGTACTGAAGCAGGACCTCGAGGGGTCCAAGAAAGAGCTCGACCTTGCCAAGAGGCAGCTCGAGGAGAACAAGGGTAAGTAATACCCTGTCTATAGATATGTATATATAAAAGAAGACGCGATTGCAAAATGACAGGATCATCGTATATTCGCCAGGGGCCACGAACGAGGTGGCGACCCTGAAGCAAGCGCTAACCAAGGCCGAAGATAAAGCGGCCAAGGAAAGCACCGAGCGGGAAAAACAAGAGGCTCGTGTGGGCGAGGTGCAGCAAGAGCTCCAGGCTCTCATGACGAAGCACGAGGCGTTGGAGCTTGACTTGAAGACGCGAGAGTCTGAGCTTGCCACGGCCCTCGAGAGCACAAAAAGTGCCAAGGCCGAAGCCCAAAAGGCCCTCCAAGAGATCGACGCAATGAAGAAGATAGCGGCGGGTAAGGCATTCTATATGCAGAGCAAGCATGTAAAAGTAAATTACCGATTACTTACCTGAATTCGGAGCTCTCCAGGAGCATTCACATATTTGCCCCGTAGCGTGTCGGATGCCGCACAGTTTTACCAGGCCGAGGAGGGAAGCTCAACGGAGAAGCTGTTCTGGTCTCAGTATATCGGGACCGAACACCCAATGCCTCTGAGCGACCAGCTAAAGCAGCCGGTCGAGCTGCACAAGGCGGCCGAACAGGCCATGAAGGGCCTTATAGTCCGGCTGTGGCCTGGCGACGCCCTTCCAAACAGCTACTTCGGCCTGGTGAGGCGGCTTGTGGATGCCTGCCCACGGCTGGAGGTCGTCAAGCGGTCCGTCTGCATCGAAGGTGCACGCCGGGCTTTCGCTCGTGTGAAGGTGCAGTGGGCCAAGCTAGACGTTGTGAAGCTGATCAAGGAAGGGCCGCCGCAGGGCAAGGAGCATCGCACCCCCGAGATTTATTATGAGGGTGTCCTGAAGGGTTCCCGTCTTGTAGCGGACGAATGTTCAAAGGATGTAATATTTGAGTAAACTTGCTCGTGTGATCCTGTATGATGAAACCTTGTTTCATATGCGCTATGCAACGCTTGTGTGAATTTAAAATATTACCTTCTGTTTGGCTGTTTATCCAATCTGAGAGATGGCTAGTCCTCGGCTTCTGCCCCCATGCCACGAGTGCTGGGGTGTTCGGGATAAATCTGAGCACTCTTGTTCCCATGTTTGGGTCCTTCGAGGGAGGTGCTCAGCACAATGAACAAGGCAACCGGACTAATAATGCTTTATCACTCTCACTTAGCCATAGAATTCTATAATTTTAAATTTCAGCGAAGCCCCTGGTATTCGGAAGGCCGAATACGAGGCGCGATACACACCTTTAAGCCGGACAGGGCCGGCCCCTCGCCCTAAGCGGCATAAGTCTTTAGGGACTCGAAAACCTCGCCAAACAGCGACCAGTCTCTCGCCTTATCATGACAGTCAGTTTTAGCTTTCTCTACTGAGGTGCTCAGCCCGGCAGAACCGGGGCACAATCTTAGTAGTTCTCTTAGCGCTACCTTAGTCGATAGAGCGGAACGTAAGGTACCAAAACATAGGAGCCGGGCAAACCCAACATTTGACCAAAGACATGATTCGGAGCTGATCCATATAATGCTATAAGTTCGGGGTGCCGCACTTGTGAAAGTGTTCGGACTTTTCACACCATATTGTAGGGTACGTAAGCCCCTGGTGTATTGGCCGTACCAAAGTGTACGGTTGCAAGGCGTCGTTAATGAACACACACATATATATAACAAGAATGCAATAATAATCGTGATGTTATGCATTGTTTATTCAAAAAGGTGCGTTAAAGCAGAATGATACAGATAGTGCGATAGGCAAAGAGTGGGACTATGTGCCTTCCAAGGGCAAGCTGAGGAATAGTATTAAATCAAATATTTCGCTCGGTATTGTAATCCACCTGGGAATTCCGTGGTGTGACGTAGCTTTCTGCCTCCTTGGTTGCTGCATCATGTGTTCGGAAATAGTGTTACCGGACAGGGTTTCCAGAGATTAAGGTCCTGAAAAATAGAAAAATAACCAAACGGGAAGCCCCTAGTGTGGTTTAAGCCGCATCTTGGGGCGTGCCGCAGTGTGCCCCCCTCCCCACCTGTGCCCATGGTATTTTTAATGTGTAATTATGTACGCGTGGCACGAGCTTCGCCGTTTGGCTGGGACTGGGGTGGGGGCCGCATTGCTACGCGAGCTCAGATCGCGCCAGGCGGTCTATTTGCCGATTGCTCCGAGCGCGCTTGAAGGTGTCCGGGTCTTGAAACGCCGAACTGTTGGATTGCCTTGAGAGGCTGTTTTGCGCTTCTGCTGCGAGGGCTGCAGTGTGTTCCTCTGTTGGGAGAGAGCGCTCTGTGTTTCCATTGACTATAATAACCCCGCGAGGTCCTGGCATCTTGAGTTTGAGGTATGCATAATGCGGTACCGCATTGAATCTCGCAAATGCGGTTCACCCGAGCAGTGCATGATAACCACTGCGGAACGGGACTATATCGAAGATTAACTCTTTGCTTCGGAAGTTATCCGGGGATCTGAAGACCACTTCCAGTGTGATTGAGCCTGTACAATGGCCTCTACGCCTGGAATGACGCCCTTAAAGGTTGTTTTTGTGGGTTTGATCCTTGAGGGGTCTATACCCATTTTGCGCACTGTGTCCTGATAAAGAAGGTTCAGGCTGCTGCCGCCATCTATAAGGACTCGAGTGAGGTGAAATCCGTCGATGACTGGGTCCAGAACCAGTGCGGCGAATCCGCCATGACGGATACTAGTGGGATGGTCCCTGCGATCGAAAGTGATCGGATAGGGGGACCACGGGTTGAATTTTGGGGCGACTGGCTCCAACACATATACGTCCCTGAGCGCACGCTTCCGCTCCCTCTTGGGGATGTGGGTTGCGTATATCATGTTCACCGTCCGCACTTGTGGGGGAAACCTCTTCTGTCCTCCGGTGTGTGGCTGCCGGGGCTCCTCCTCGTCATCGCTATGTGGCCCCTTGTCCTTGTTTTCGGCAATTAACTTGCCGGCCTGCTTGAACACCCAACAATCCCTGTTGGTTTGATTGGCTGGCTTTTCTAGGGTGCCGTGTATTTGACACGAGCGATCGAGTATACGGTCCAAGCTGGATGGACCCGGCGTACTTTTTCCGCTGACCGGGTTTAGAGCCTTTGAATCTGGCATTGACTGCCGTATCCTCGTTATTATCACTATTAATGTGGCGCTTATGTTTGTTGCGGCGTGACCTGCTATTGCTGTCCTTGATATCCAAAGTACCATGGTTCTTTGATATGTTATTACTGCGAGCCAGCCAGCTGTCTTCTCCCACACAAAAGCGGGTCCTGAGTGTCGTAAGGGCTGCCATAGATTTTGGCTTTTCCTGACCAAGGTGCCGGGCTAGCCATTCGTCACAGATGTTGTGTTTGAAAGCCGCTAGGGCCTCTACATCCGGACAGTCGATGATTTGATTTTTCTTTGTTAGGAACCGAGTCCAGAATTGCCTGGCCGATTCTTCTGGCTGCTGAATTATGTGGCTCAAGTCATCGACATCTGGTGGCCACACATAAGTGCCCTGAAAGTTGTTCAGGAATGCGGCTTCCAGATCTTCCCAACAGCTGATGGACTCGGCTGGCAAGCTGTTAAGCCAATGCCGCGCTGGTCCCTTGAGCTTTAGTGGGAGGTATTTGATGGCGTGTAAGTCGTACCGCGGGCCATGTGGATGTGGAGGAGGAAATCCTCGATCCATACTGCGGGATCTGTTGTGCCGTCGTATGATTCAATATTTACAGGTTTGAAACCTTCTGGGATTTGATGATCCATTACTTCGTCTGTGAAGCATACGGGGTGTGCGGCGCCTCTGTATTGGGCTATATCGCGACGCAGCTCGAATGGGTCTTGCCCGTTGTGTTCGGCTCGGCCAGATTTGTTTTTGCTATATCCGGCGTGATGTTTATCATCTCGCAGAGTGGCGCGCCCTCGTGATCCATAGATCGATCTTGCATGCTTTGCTTTGTCCTCCAATATGTCTCGCAGGTCTGGCGTATCTCCCATGCCTTTTTATTTGAATGGCGTCAGGGTGGAGGCTGAGTTTTTGGCTGGAATGCCTCTCTATCGCGGCCATGAGGTGGCCGATCAGCCATATCATAAGATTATTCCTCCAGTCGAGGTAGCAACCTGCACTTTGGGTAACTCTTGGAGGGGCGCTCGAGTTTATATTCCTGGGCTGCGAGGACTTCAGTCCATCTGTCAGCTAGCAGATCCTGATCAGCTTGAAGCAGCTGCTGCTTTTTCTTAAGGCTATTTGCCGTGTCTATAAGCCGGCGTTTGAAGCGTTCTTGTTCGACGGGATCCTCTGGCACAACGAATTCGTCGTCGCCGAGGCTTGCCTCGTCTTCAGAGGGGGGCATGTAATTATCATCCTCCTCTGCTCCATCTGCCGCTCTCTCAGGAGGGCTGGCTCCTCCATTCTCCTGCTCTAAATCTTGCTGGAGGGGATTGTTGTTGTCTTCGGCACTATCCGGAGTATTATTATCTCCTGTGCCGGTATCACCACTTTTGCTTTGGCGGGACTTAGAGCGGCGCCGCTGACGTCGACGCTTGGGTTGCTTCCTGGAGGGGTCATCCTCCGCTATCTCGTCGCCATTGCCTTCTTTGGGTGTATCCACCATGTATATATCGTATGATGAGGTGGCTGTCCAGTGCCCTGTGGGCGGTGGTTCCTCTTCGCCTCCCGCATCGTCGTCCATACCGTCGATGTCTTCGGAGTCGAAGTCGAGCATGTCGGTTAAGTCATCGACAGTGGCTACTAAGTGGGTGGTGGGTGGGCCTCGAATTTCTTCGTCGTCCGCATCCCAGTCCCGCCGGACATAGTTCGGCCAGGATCCTCCTAACAAGGAGAGAGACCTTAATGAGTTCAGTATGTCGCCAAAGGGCGAGTGCTGAAAAATATCCGCGGAGGTAAACTTCATGATCGGCGCCCAATCGGATTCGATAGGAACGGGCGCGGGCGGTTCGGAGTCCATGGCCGGAGAAGGATCCAGCAGTTTAACGACACGGCTCTTGTGCAAGGTAAGGTCAATGTTTGGCTCGATCGCCGCTGAGGGTAAGGCCTCCGTGGTGGGGTCCATCCACCCGTTCGCGGAAGGCGCACCTGGCTCCGCATTGAGGGTCGGAGCGGCTGCCTGTGCGATCTCCTGGACACTGTCCGATGGTAGCGCTAAACCGCACTCATCGTGACCGCGTGACGCACAAGGCAGAGGCTCGAATCCGTCGAAGATCAAGTCTCCACGGATATCGGCCGTGTAGTTTAAGCTCCCAAACCTGACCTGGTGGCCAGGGGCGTAACATTCAATCTACTCCAGATGGCCAAGCGAATTGGTCCGCAGTGCAAAGCCGCCGAAGACGAAGATTTGTCCGTGGAGAAAAATCTCACCCTGGACTGCATCGCTATCGATGATAGTAGGAGCCATCAAGCCTAACGGCGACGACACAGAGGAACTCTCAATGAAAGCACCAATGTTGGTGTCAAAGCCGGCGGATCTCGGGTAGGGGGTCCCGAACTGTGCGTCTAGGCCGGATGGTAACAGGAGGCAGGGGACACGATGTTTTACCCAGGTTCGGGCCCTCTTGATGGAGGTAAAACCCTACGTCCTGCTTGATTAATATTGATGATATGGGTAGTACAAGAGTAGATCTACCACGAGATTAGAGAGGCTAAACCCTAGAAGCTAGACTATGGTATGATTGTATGTTGTAGTTGTTGTGTCCTACGGACTAAAACTCTCCGGTTTATATAGACACCGGAGAGGGTTAGGGTTACACAAGGTCGGTTACAAAGGAGGAGATATCCATATCCGTATTGCCTAGCTTGCCTTCCACGCCAAGTAGAGTCCCACCGGACACGACACGAAGCCTTCAATCTTGCATCTTCATAGTCCAACAGTCTGGCTAAAGGATATAATCCGGCTGTCCGGAGACCCCCTAATCCAGGACTCCCTCAGCTGCCATGCTACGTCATGCCGAGACTACTGCAGGTACGTCATCTAATATAAGTTGTTCAATTTTACACTTCTCTGAGAATGAGTTAGTTGATAAGGCAAATGACTTAGGCATTTCTTTGGGATCAAATGAAACCGAGGTCGTCAAATCCGTTAATGATCTTTTAGACATGGAAGCGGAGAGGGCTTCTGAGATCATTCGTAATCTTGCCCCTATCCAACCTATGAATGACAATGACATGAATAATTTAGGTATTAATGATCTTGCGAATATCTGTAATAATCTCTTTCCTAGTGTCGAGGCTGAAGATGAGGAGGAAGTTGAGAACACAGATACGGTAGAGCCTCTCTTGACGGAGGAGGCAGTGTCTGTCATAGATAATAATATCATCCCGCAGGGTGTTGGGGAGAAGCCCAAACGACCCTGGAAGCGAAAATTTTATCCTACTTCGGTAGTACGCAGAAGTGCTAGAGTTAAACTTAAGAAAAAATTCCATGATGACTTATGAAAGGACTCTTTTGGAATACCAGAGGTCTAGCAGACTTGGCTAAACAAAGATTCTTAGCAGAGACAACATTAGAGCATCACTTAGATTTCATTGCACTTTTGGAAACTGGACGAGATAATTTCACATCCCAATTCCTTCAAACCCTCTCCAGTGGTATCGATTTTGATTGGCACATTTTACCACCTAGAGGAAGATCTGGCAGGATTTTACTAAGAGTACGGTGTGAGACGTTAGAGGTGCTTAATGTGGTGTAGGGAGACTTTTCAGTTAAATTCAGGGTGAGATCAAAATTGGATGGGTTCCGATGGTCGCTAATTGCGGTATATGGGGCAGCGCAACCTGAATTTAAACCTGATTTTCTTGCCGATTTAGTGCGGATTTGTGGAGATGAAAATCTGCCACCACTAGTCGGGGTGGATTTTAACATCATCCGAAGAAGAGAAGAAAAGAATAATGACAATTTCGATGGGCGGTGGTCTATGATGTTTAACATGATTATCGAGAGCCTCAATTTGAGAGAAATTGAGCTCACCGGTAGACAGTTCACATGGGCCAACTCTTTACCTGTTCCGACTTATGAAAAGCTTGACAGGGTACTTGCTAGTGTGGAGTGGGAACAAAAATATCCGTTGGTGTTGGTTCATGCACCACTCTTTTTAGATTCGGGAGAGGCTACCCATGTTGCAAACAAAAATACCTTCTCCTTCGAGCAAAGCTGGTTTGAGTGAGAAGGATTTATGGAGATGATTGCACGCGAATGGGCTAAGCCGGTTACGGGAAGAACACATGTCGAGAGATGGCAAAATAAGATTAGACACCTCCTACAATTTCTGAGAGGATGGGCCAGGAATGAGAGTGGGATTTATAAGCAGAAAAAAGAACGTCTAACGCAACTCATTGAGGCACTCGATGTAAAGGTCGAAACCACTCTTCTTTCCGTTAATGAACATCGAACCAAGTCCGAGGCTGAGCAAGGCCTACGTGCTCTCTTGAGAGAGGAGGAACTCAAGTGGGCGTTGCGTGCGAAAACGCTTAAGGTTGTCCAAGGGGACGACAACACACAGTTTTTCCATATGGTTGCAAATGGTACACATAGGAAGAAGAAAATCATACAGCTTGAACAGGACGAGGGAACAATAGTGGGGCATGAAAATTTGAAAACGTATATCTCCAACTATTATAAAAGCCTTTTTGGACCTCCCAATACTTCCACGCTGTCTCTTGATGAGTCTGTGATTGATGATATACCTCAATTACACGCAGCGGAGAACGATGTTCTCTTTGCACCGTTTACTGAAATATAAGTTCATTTGGCCATAACTCAAATGAAGCCGAATAAAGCATCGGGACCAGATGGGTTTCCAGCTGAATTCTATAAGAAATGTTGGCATATCATTAAAGATGATCTTATGCCTATGTTTCATGATTTTTTCGATGGCCATTTGGAGTTGTTTCACCTAAATTTTGGTACGATAACATTATTACCGAAGAAGAGTGAGGCAGTCCGGATAGAACAATTTCGACCCATTTGCCTGCTGAATGTGAGTTTTAAAATCTTCACAAAGGTTGGGACCAATAGATTGACACAAATTGCTCACTCAGTGGTTCAACCTAGTTAGACAACATTCATGCCGGGACGACACATACTTGAAGGAGTAGTTGTCTTACATGAAACACTTCATGAGATTCACTCGAAGAAACTAGATGGGGTTATCTTAAAAGTGGATTTCGAGAAGGCTTATGATAAAGTAAAATGGCCTTTTCTTCAGCAGGCAATGCGCATGAAGGGTTTTAGTGAAACTTGGAGGCACCAGGTGGATACTCAAGTCCAGAAGGGCAGTGTCAGAATTAAGGTGAACGATGACATTGGTCACTATTTCCAGACGCATAAGGGGTTGAGACAAGGGGATTCCATGTCACCCCTTCTGTTCAATATTGTGGCAGATATGTTGGTCGTCATTATTGGCAGGGCCAAGCAACATGGTCATGTAGAGGGTCTAGCTCCTCATCTGGTTGATGGAGGGGTGTCCATTCTACAATATGCTGATGACACTATTCTTTTCATGGAACATGACATGGCTAAGGCACGTAACATGAAACTTATCTTACGTCTATTCGAACAATTGTCTGGCTTAAATATCAATTTCCATAAGAGCGAGGTGTTCTGTTTTGGGAAGGCCAAAGACGAGGAACATACTTACAGACAATTGTTTGGATGCGAATTAGGTGCTTTACCATTCAGTTACTTGGGTATTCCGATTCATCACCATAAATTATCCAATAAAGAATGGAAATGTATTGAAGAACGAATTGAAGAAAAAAAAACTCAGCTGCTGGAAGGGCAAGCTGATGTCATATGGAGGCCGATTAGTTCTGATCAACTCAGTACTAACTAGCATGCCAATGTTTTTACTTTCATTCTTCGAAATTCCGAAAGGGGTCCGAAAGCGACTTGATTTCTTTAGATCTTGATTCTTTTGGCAGTCTGATGAGGCTAAGAGGAAATACCGTCTCGCAGGATGGGATATCCTTTGTCGACCAAAAGACCAAGGGGGTCTCGGTATTGAGAACTTGGAAATTAAGAATAAATGCCTTATGAGCAAATGGTTGTACAGGTTAGGGATATAGCCGGAGGGCATGTGGTCTCAAATCCTGCGCAATAAGTATTTGCACTCAAAAACGCTAGCCCAGGCTACCATCAGACCAACTGATTCACCGTTCTGGAAGGGACTTATGAGAACGAAGGATCTGTTCTTTCGTAGGGTCAAATTCTTGGTTGGCAACGGGATGTCAATAAGATTTTGGGAGGATACATGGTTAGAAGAGACACCTTTGGCCTTACAATATCCTGCCCTTTACAATATTGTGCAATGTAAGGAAGATTACGTAGGTATCATCCTTCAAACTATTCCCTTGAATATCCAGTTCGGACGTACGTTAGTGGGTGAGAGATGGACAACCTGGATGCACTTGGTCCGGAGATTGATTGAAGTTCGACTCTCCGACGTGCCGGACTCTACACAATGAAAGTTAACTAAAAATGGGATATTTATGGTGAAATCCTTTTATACGGATTTGATTAATTCTGACCCCCTCTCAAGGTCACTTCATATATGGAAGGTTAATGTTCCTTTGCAGATTAAAATTTTTATGTGGTTTGTCCACAAGCAAATAATACTCACAAAGGCCAACTTACTTAAGAGGCGATGGATAGGCAACTCGCGGTGTTGTTTTTGTGCTCAGGATGAGACAATACAACATTTATCCATTGAATGCCCACTTGCCAAGTTACTTTGGAGAACGATTCATATAGCTTTTAATATTAATCCCCCAGTAGATATTGCGTCTTTGTTTGGGACGTGGTTAGCTGGGGTTGAACAGATCACGACAGCTCGTATTCGGATTGGAATATGTGCGTTACTATGGGCTATATGGAACTGCAGAAATGATATGATTTTTAACAGACAACACAACTTAACTTTTTTGCAGGTTATCTTCAGAGCTACAGCTTGGATCTGTACGTGGTCCTTACTCACTCCTATGGACTCCAGGGAGCCTTTGGTTACTGGGTGCAACCAATGGGAGATGGTGGCTCGGGCTATATTCAACCGGTTCGGATGGCGTTCGCATAACAGGATAGGCGGCTAGAGAGCTTGTCCTTATTATCACCATATCGGTTGTTTTTAGGCCCTTTGTATTTTTCAGATTTATGTGCTATGACTTTGCTCCGTTTGTGAGCTGTAAGACCTTTATGATGATCCTTTCTGGATTTTTAATAAAATGACCGCATGCATCATCATGATACAGAGGCCGGGGGTATACCTCCAGTTCCAAAAAAAAGTTAGCAATATAATGACCGAGTGAAACTATAGATTGAAAGGAATTGACCAAAATTTCAAAGACAAAGAATGATCTAATAATATAGACTCTAATTGATGGTCAACAATCAGCCAGGGTCTCGGGGCTACACCCAGTGAGTCCATTGATCATGCCCCCACTCGAAAAAACTTACCACATGCATCTCAGATGATCTTATAACCCGAGTGAATCCATGAATTTAAGATATTGGCTCTAGATTGACGAAGACGGAAATAAAATAATCCTATATACTCTAACAGATTGCCAGCGATCAATCAGAGTCTCAGGGGACCTAGTCAGTGCACTAACTGTGTCCCCGCTAGAAGAAAACATATCAGGCACTACTTGGATGACAAGTCAAAAAGTTGAATGTCCGAATGAAAATGATCAGCACTTACTGTGGTGGATAGGAGCTTTCAGAACCTCACTTGAATCGAGTGCATCCTTCAGCTTGGAGTTCATCAGCTCTACTTGAATCATGGCCCCTTTGCTAGCGTTAACCTCCTCATCCACTGGAGGACTGGCCAACGGATACAGTACACATGGAATAGTGGGAGGCGTTGCAGGCCGGGGTGCCGTATCTGCCAAGGCACTTGGACTGGCCTGTACAATACTGGTCGGTGCGTGGACACTTGCATCTGACTGAATTTCCGGAATTTTTTGTACCCTTTCATGATCGGTGTCCATCGCCACTTGATTTCGCCTTGGACTAGGTGGATCAACGTCCATTTGAACTTGCTCTTCAGTATCCTCCACAGTAATCACTTCTTCAATGGCTACAACTACAAACAATGCAAAGCAACAGTTCATTAGTCCTTGCTTTGTCTTTTCTGCTCGGATGATTATACAAGAAAAAGAATACCTTTTGAAGTGACAACATCAATGTCAGTTTGTCCTTTGCCTTTGCACACTGTCTGCTCGATAGCTTGGCAGTTATGACTTGTAGAAGTGGTGACCCTGCATGAGAAAATGACACATGATGGTTATAACATTCGAATGATCAAAGCAAGATTCAACTACTTATACTTACTTGGACACAAATGGCACCACATTCTTCGTCTTATAGCTAGGCTGGGCTAGCAACATTAGCTGCTCAGAGGGCCTTGCGGTATCTCCAGCAGACAAGTCGACAGAAGCCAAATCAGGTGCTATTGCAACATCATCCTGGGACACTGCAGCAATTTTGTTAGTAGACAGGTTCATATCAGATATAGCCATGAGATGTCTAGACAGAACTGGAGCTAACCTACTAAAGAACAATTATCGAACCATAACACACCAGTCCATACATTACCCGTAGACATCCATAGAGAAGATCACAGGGAACGACACTCATTAGTCACTAGTCACTATCGTGATGAGATGATTTTGCGCTCACCTTGGTTGCTGTGCCGCGGCATGGTGGTGCCAGGGATGGAGAACCCTATGGTTTGACTACCTCATCGCGGCACATATAGCTATAGGTGATGGCGAGTTGAAGCTGGGGGATTGTTGGAGGAGCAAGCCATGCATGTTGAAGTCAAGGTTTTCTTTGTTTGTTCTGTCCCACCTGCTAAATGTGATGTGGTTTGACCTTCATAAATCCTTATTACCTCACCTTATTATACTTGCTCATAGCAGACAGGTTCATATCAGATGCATGTTGATGTCAAGCTTCCGTTCATTAGTTTCGTGATGTGGTTTGACCTTTTTTTTGGCGAGTCTTGCAAATGATGTATAAATCCTTATTACATCACCTCATTATACTTGCTCTAATGAGAAGATATACGAAGGAGATCAAGGAATTAACTGGAATTGGGTGCGGCAGCCATTAATTGGCAGGAGACGATGGGTGAGGACCTATGTATAGGGCCCCGATTGGAAGCCATGTAAATTAATACGCCTGGAAATAACTTACAAGTGTATTGTACTGTCCAACTGGATATACAAGTATTTTTACAGATGGTTGGAGAACCGGTGCTTAGATCCACCTCAACCCATTCATCGCGTCTTCGACGACCAGTGCCTCAAGTACAGCGACCCACGACTGCTGCTCGCGCTCTCTTCGTGTCCAGGACCTAGGCAGCCTGCTCGTCGCCGCCTCAATCCGCCGGCCGGAGTGAGCGCTAGCCGAGCAATGCCAAGCAGCGTGGCGGCGCGTGCACGCCTAGCTTGATCGAGACATCGTGGGAGAGGGGAATACGACGGGAAAAACTGGCCGGTAGAGGAGTGTCTCAGAAACCGGCGAAAACAGGCAGAATACAGCCGTAAGCGGGTGTAAAGTTTACGGCTCAAAAACGATCAACCAAGCACGGAACCGACGGCCATCCGATTAATTTTTACAAGCGTATAAGTTTTCCGGGGGGTTTGGGATCGGAAACGATGGTCCATCCCATGCGCGGCCTAGAAGTACTTTTCCCATGAGATCTGTAGACGGATCCTGGATTGGAGCGCTCTCAAAAATACAGTAAAAACTTCTCCGCCGTTTGCCAGAAACTGAACAACGAGCAAGAAACAATCTATCACCGAACCAACATGCCAACAGATAAGCCGACAAGCAGAGCAGCCTAAGGGGAAGGACAGGGGGGGAAACCTTGGTCGCCGTCGTCCATGTGGCTGCCGAGGTCGCCGACCAAATCCTGGCCGCGGCTGCTGTGGAGGCGCGGGGAGGAGAACCCTGGACTTTGCTTGCCTCATCGCCAGGCAGACGGGCGACGGCGAGTTGAGGCTGGGGGGACGCAGTATTGGGTACGATCTGATTGGCGACGGCGAGCTGGGAGGAGGCATCGTGGAGTATGATCTGATTGGCGACGCGAGTTGGAATTCAGAGTGGGGGGAAGACGACGACCTTCCTTTGGTGCAGCGCGAGGACGGTAACGCTCCAGTCCATGCATAGCTGGCCAGCCCCAGCAGTATGTGCTGCCAATTAATGAGCATCGATCCCTTCCAAAGATTTGCTGCCCAGCAGTAGGTGGCCGCGCCCTGGGAGGATGAGCGGGGGCTGTTTCCGTGGGATTTTTTAGAAAGTTAGACATCTGAGTTTTCAAAATTTTAATCAGCAAAATGATTTATTTTAAAATTCGAAAAAAATGCCATGCGCCAAGCCTGGCCATGATGATTCTAGGTCGGGCGTTTACAGACCCTGCCCAAAATTTGGCTCGGCGCTGGTGTAAAAAGGAGAGAGCTCCCTCCCGCGAGCGACCGGGAGGCTGGCCCTAGAGCCGCCACCGGGGCCTCCCCCTCCCGTCCTTCCCTCCCTCATCGCCACAAGGGGGCACGATCGGGCAAAGCCTCGCCGGCGCATATGTAATTGTAGAAGGTAGAAAATGTTAATTGTGTACAAGAAAAATGTTTGTGGCAATTAAAAAAGTCCCATATTTTAAAAAAATGTAGGTCACATTTTATAAAATTTGAAATGTTTCAAAAATGTGTTCGTGTCATTTTCAGAAAATGTTTGTACATTATACACAATTTTTTCCATAGTTCAAAAAATGTCTTTATCATTTAAAAAAAAATTAACATGTATTTGAAAAATATATTCAAAAGAAGTTTTGTAAAATGTTAAACATGTATACAATTATATTTTATATGTATACGAAAAATATACAATGTGTTGGAAAGCTCTCATTTAACTTATACATGTATACAAATATATTTTAAACTTTTAGATGTAGCTCTTTCTATGGGTTGTATCTTTTCTTTGTATCTTGAAAAGCTCTCATTTAACGTACTTCTCAAAACAAGCTTTCGCCCCGCCTTATATATAAAAAGCAACAACCAAAGAAAATACATGGTCAAATGATTCAAGATGGTGAGGTAGTCCTTTTACAAAATCGATTCCACGATAGCTGGTTGATGCAGAATGCACGCGATTGCGCTACCTAAAGAGAATACAGGAAAAACTGAACACAACGCCACGCTATGCCATGGTACACCTAACCTCCATGACAACACCCTCGGAAGAGAGAAGGACGCAGCGCGTTGCCGCTGCCGAGTCCACTACGAACAAAGGTCTTCACCTGGAGCCTTGACACAAAGAGAAGAACCACAACGTCGTCTTCAAGAAGAGAGAGGCACCCGCGGCTGTCGTCGTCATCGGCACCAAGGCACAGAGCTTTCGCTCGGCAACTCACCCGTGCCACCACAAGATCTCCAGGACAAACACGGCGAGAACAGAATCCTAGATCCATATCAGAGCAGTAGCCCTATGTGACGCCCCCGATTCAATCGTACACTTATCATACATGCAAACGTGTACGATCAAGATCAGGGACTCACGGGAAGATATCACAACACAACTCTACAAATAAAATAAGTCATACAAGCATCATATTACAAGCCAGGGGCCTCGAGGGCTCGAATACAAGAGCTCGATCATAGATGAGTCAGCGGAAGCAACAATATCTGAGTACAGACATAAGTAAACAAGTCTGCCTTAAGAAGGCTAGCACAAATTAGGATACAGATCGAAAGAGGCGCATGCCTCCTGCCTGGGATCCTCCTAAACTACTCCTGGTTGTCATCAGCGGCCTGCACGTAGTAGTAGGCACCTCCAGAGTAGTAGTTATCGTCGTAACGGTCGTGTCTGGCTCCTGGACTTCAACGTCTGGTCGCAACAACCGGGTATAGAAAGGGGAAAATGGGGAAGCAAAGCAACCGTGAGTACTCATCCAAAGTACTCGCAAGCAAGAAGCTACATTACATATGCATTGGTATCAATGAAAGGGGTAGTATATGTGGACTGAACTACAGAATACCGGAATAAGAGGGGGATAGCTAGTCCTATCAAAGACTACGCTTCTGGCAGCCTCCATCCTGAAGCATATAGAAAAGAGTAGATGGTAAGTTCACCAAGTAGCATCATATAGCATAATCCTATCCGGCGATCCTCCGCTCGTCGCCCTGTCAGAGAGCGATCACCGGGTTGTATCTGGCACTTGGAAGGGTGTATTTTATTAAGTATCCGGTTCTAGTTGTCATAAGGTCAAGGTTCAACTCCGGGTCATCATTTTACCGAGGGACACGGCTATTCGAATAGATAAACTTCCCTGCAGGGGTGCACCACATTTCCCAACACGCTCGGTCCCCTTTGGCCGGACACACTTTCCTGGGTCATGCCCGGCCTCGGAAGATCAACACGTCGTAGCCCCACCTAGGCACAACAGGGAGGTCAGCACGTCGGTTTAAACCCTATGAGCGCAGGGGTCTGGACCCATCGCCCATTGCACACCTGCACGTTGCGTACGCGGCCGGTGAGCAGACCTAGCAAACTCCATTACAAAGGAAGTTGCGTTACGCGGTCCAACCCGACGCGCGTCGCTCAGTCGCTGACGTCACGAAGGCTTCGGCTAATACCACGATGTCGACTGCCCATAACTGTTCCCGCGTAGTTGGTTAGTGCGTATAGGCCAGTGGCCAGACTTAGATCAAATACCAAGATCTCGTTAAGCGTGTTATCTTGAAGTAACCGCGAACGTCGACTAGGGCCAGGCCCGCCTCTCTCCTGGGTGGTCTCAACCTGCCCTGTCGCTCTGCCACAAAGATCCACCAAGAGGACCGTCGGGACAAAGGTCCTTTTAGCCCCCAATCTGTGAATCACTCGCGGGTACTCTACGACCCGACCCGTCTTTAGTCATCACATGTATCATGTATATGTATATAGGTATATACCCGTGATCACCTCCCTAGTGATCACGGAGAGATAGTATAGCACGGCAGACGGACAAGAATGTAGGGCCACTGATGATAAACTAGCATCATATACTAAGCATTTAGGAATGCAGGTAAGGTATCAACAATTGTAGTAACAATGACAGGCTATGCAACATAATAGGATTAAATCAAAGCAGTAACATGCTACACTACTCTAATGCAAGTAGTAGAGAGAAGAATAGGCGATATCTAGTGATCAAGGGGGGGTTTGCCTGGTTGCTCTGGCAAGGAGTCGTCAACAACGAGTCGATCGAGGCACCAGCAGCGGCGTCAGTCTCATAGTCTACCGGAGAGAAGAGGGGAAGAAACAATGAATACAATGCAAACAGATGCATATCGATGCATGGCATGATAAGTAACGGTGTCAGGTGTGCCCTAACGCAGTAGGAGGTGATACCGGCGAAGGGGGAAAACACTTTACGTTTTCGGACAGATGAACCGGAGTGTAAAAGTTGCGTGTTCGCTATGCTAGGGACATGTGGCAGACGAACAGGCTGCGTATCTGGATTCCTCTCGTTGTTCTGAGCAACTTTCATGTACAAAGTTTTTCCATCCGAGCTACGATTTATTTTATATTAATTTTCAAAGTTTTATTCATTTTTTCAAATTATTTTTTAATTTGAAATTAATAGGCAAAATGATATGGGTACCCAGCCATGTGTACACAGAATGTACACATAGGCTGACATGTGGGCCAGGGGGACCCAGTTGACCAGTCAAACTTTGACTGGTCAACAGGAGGGTGGGGCCCCCTGTCATTGACTCAGAGTTAGTTTCGGGTTTAATTAAACAAACTAACTAGGTTGGACCCACTGGTCAGTGACGGTAGCGAATTAGGTGTTTATTAATTGGTTAATTAACAAGGGGGGCCCACCGGGAAGTGAGGATTGGTGGGGTTAGTTAGAACTAATCTAATTGGGGCTATCCCCACTAACTCAACAGAGGGGGCCGGCTGGGCGCGCGTGGCCGTGGGGCACCGGCGGGCGGCGGCCACAGGCGCCGGCAAGAGGGGACAGCAGCAGCGCCGGGAGCTGCGGCGGGCGCTTGCGGGAATTGCGGGCGACGCAGGCGAGCGAGGGCAGGCGCAGGGGCGCGGCTGGAGCAGCAA
Organism: Triticum dicoccoides; assembly: GCF_002162155.2. Classification (NCBI taxonomy): domain Eukaryota; kingdom Viridiplantae; phylum Streptophyta; class Magnoliopsida; order Poales; family Poaceae; genus Triticum; species Triticum dicoccoides. The sequence continues at coordinate 717,187,039 of NC_041384.1, forward strand.
TGGAGGCGGGCACGGACATGTCCGGTCGCGGTCGAGCGCGCGAGCACGACGGTAGAGGCGGCGCGCGGCCATGCGCGGGCATGCGTGCGTGAGGGCGCGAGCAGGGGCGCATCGGGCGCAGGCGGCCGCGGCCAGAGGCCGGCGAGCGCGACCATGGAGTGCGAGAGGCACAGCTCCAGGCAGGGGAGGTGGGGCGGCGTCCTAGGGCATCAGCTCAGAGGGGAAAACAGGGGGGGTCGAGGGATGGCTCACAGCGGTCATGTAGGGAGGCCCATCTTGCCCGGGAATGCACTGATGGTCGCGAATTGACCTTGGGGAGCTCCGGTGACCGGTGGAGAAGAAAAGTGCTGGTGATGGCAGTGAGGTCTCCCGGCTTCGATCTGCTCCTCCAAGATGAAGTGGTTGACGACGGCGCTTCTGCTGGATATCTTCTGAGCCGACGGGAACGATGGGGGGGCATGCAAGCGACGGCGGCCATGGTAACGGTGGGTCAATGGAGCTAGGTCAGGACGGGGGCTCGGGGCCGTGCATTTGGGCGCGGCCATGGCGCCACGGATGGCCACCACACACTCCTCTGCCCATTGTAGCGGGAGGTAGGGCAGGCGGGCTGGGCTGGTTGCTGCACATGGAACCCACTAGTACAAAGCTAGCTAGGCCTTTTCCCTTTTTTATACTAGTAAGCGTGCACGTGCAACGCATGTATAATTATATAAATATTTTCTGAGTCATTATATGTATTTTAAATCTTAATTGGAAAACGATTTCTCTTAGCCGATTGATTTTGTGGCTCCTGTTCGCTGCCTCGCTTGCACAATTTGAATTAAATATAGCTTTTGCAGATAATTTTTTTTCCCATATGTGCACCATATCGCAATGGACTTCTCAACCATACAAACTTAGCAAAAACACATCACATACAACAGTATCTTGCCAATTTTGTCCCATAGCATGACACTTAAGTAACACACACATAGACAACATCTTGGTCATCAGCTCTGGATCCATATACAACAAAATGTGAAAGTAAGTTAGACATTGGGCATATTTGATCTATTATCATAACACCATCCTTTACGGAAGCAACAAACCATGCGTATTTAACTTTCATATATAACCATTATTTCTCCTTATATCTTAAGCTTAATCATATCTTCGTTGATGCTATGGACCTTCAGTGTAAACCACTAAATTAGAAACCGTCAAAGTATCAATAAGTAGGGTACACAATTAACCTTGCAAAATGCATCTCCATATATGCACAATTTATGCACTATACTACTCATCCACATGCAAGCAGCGCCAACAAGCACACACGCGGTCATCAGCGTTCCAACCAGCAGAAGTGGCATCTCTCGCGATTCATTCGCTCGACTTCTCCCGATCCTTTTATATAAATGCTTTAAATAAGTATGCAAGAACATGAACTAATTTCATTCTTGTATGGGTGCAAAGCACAATAGAGGCTACAAAAGCGAAATATAAAGGGAACACTTAATATATTTTTTGCTGGGACAATTAGCAGACAAAATCTGATGTAATAAGCAATAAGAATAATCAGGCATGTAGTACTTATATATATAAAATAACATTTAGCATGCTGGGAGGACTCATTCTACTACCCCAATAACACTGAGTTGAGCTAAACCTGACAGGTACGCTCATTGTGCATCTCTACTGACATAATTCAATGAAAGCATATTATAAAGCCCATTAAAAGTAAATATCATTGTCAAGCTCAAGCCTGGAATAAAATTCGACAACTCAACTCATCCTAAGAAGACAATTTATATCCGCGGCACCAATGATATTACTTAAAAATACACAAATAATTTTAACGATGCGTTTTTGTCTATTCTCAAAATTTCATATTTTTTAAACCCACATACGATAGGTGCTAACTTCGATCTATAAGAATTATTCTGACTCACCAACAGATCATCACACTCAGGATCATCATCATATAGTTTTTCAATGCACCTCCTGTGTAGAGCTTTGCGCTAGAAAAAACAACCAAACAATAGTTTGTTAACTGAATAAAGAGTTAAATGCTTGTTTATCTTCAAGCGGCCACAGAATGATGTTACCTATCAGAGATGAGTACATATATGAAGTTACTTGATCAGAAAAGAGTACATATATGAAGTTACTGATCCGGCTGCTGAATGATAGTATGACGATATTCATGTACTGATCAACAGCTAGGAAGCAAGCAGTAAAAAATAAACAAATAATAGCTCAAGTTATGGACTGCAAATTGCATTTTTGGGAGTAGTTCATACAAAAAGGATGGATATTTGCATCTGGTTACCATAGGTGAATGCTGAAACAAAGAACATGGGAACTGTTTGTATTCAAGGCAGGAGGGTAGAAAACTTCTGCGCACCTTCTTTCATATGGATATACCATCCAAGTTGTGATTATCATATGCTTTAACCCTTAGAAAGGCCTACAAAGGAGAACCAAGGAGACCATCACGTCACACATGAATTCATAATAAACTGAATGTTGTTACCTTGTTGAGAAAAGGTACCTTTAGGTCAGTAGGGAGATAATTGTCCACAAACTATTCCAACAACTTGACAGTTACTCATACATCTCTTCACATACGAAGAAGGAATTATGAATCAGACACCTCACTATTTCAAATCTTCCTCAGAGAAATTACTGCAGAATTATTTAGCACAGTTTCAGAAGAACTAATAGGCACATTTTTGTAAATTTCCCGAGGGGTCATGGTCCTGTCGCTGCAAAAATCTTGCATGGTTTGCAAAAAAGCAGAATAATCATCGTCGCTCATGTAAGGGTATGCCTGCAGTTATGAGGTAATCAAATATCAAGTTAGCAACCGCAGGCAAACACAAGGAGCAACCATGAGAATTTTTTCAGCACCTTCATCTGGAAAGAAAATCCATTGGTTTTTGTAGCAAGGGGCTGACAACAAGGGCTTTGACATTAGCATCTACATTGCCATTGCCTTCGACGGGGCTACAACCTTCAGTAAAGTTCAGAAAGCTCTGTTTAACTATAGCCCAGCCCTGGGATAGTTTCAATGCCGCCTCTATGTAGTTTTCAGGGCAGATGTTCCTGTTTTCAGCATCAAGGTCAGCACTGCATTTGGGAGTTGTATTAATGTGAAGGCAACCATACCGACACCTGATAGAGACAACTTATTCAGAACATACATACCTGTTTTTTCAAATCTCCGTCATGGTCTTGATGAAGTCTTGGTACATTCTTTACCTTTCACAAAAAGGGGCAAAAGAATACAAGTCTTGACGAACTCCATATGCTTGATGCCCTTGAACGCCTGCTGGAGCAGTGGGAAGAGGTTCCGCCCACGCGTCACCAGGCTTTGTCGTCCTGTTGCTGGTTGGCGAGCCAGGACCTCCCGACGGCCTTGTTGGTGCCGGAAACGCTGGAGAAGAGCTGCCACTGAAGTCGCCTGCAACCGCAACCGCCGCCGTCGCCCCAGATCCAGTCGCCTCCGAATCTTCCCAGCACCGACAGAAGCGTCGACGTCCTCCCCGAGCTCCTTTGTGTCGCCTCGCTCCGCCGCAAGTCGTTGCCGTCGTCGCGTTCAATGGATCCGGTGAGATCCGCCGCCGACACCTGGATCCCCGCATCCCCGACCGCCTCGAGCCACGTGACACGCACTCCCGCACGGCCCAGCAGTCGATGACTCCGCGCTTAAGGCGAGGCTAGTGTGCGTTGGGCGGTGGCCGAGTGGTGATCCACGATGAGGCTTCTTGTGCATGTGTCTGAGTTTAGAAGCGGCAGCAGGCAGGATATGATGCATAGAAGGGAATCATTTGCGTGATTTCAGGATCGAGATCATTGCCTTCCGTGATTGTAGAGGACGCGGGGTTGCAGCGGACGTAGCCTCTCTGGTGAAGTACGGTCAGCCATTGAAAATTGCTAAATGCACATCATATATGTAATTAGATTAATGATGGCGGTTAGATTTAGACTTGTGAGTCTAATCGTGTGGTGCTAATTGATTCCTGCGGTGTTGTGGGACTAATTACGGGGTGCACGTAAGAAAGTTCTTGTTTGATTGTTTAATAGTAGTGGAGATGATTTCAGGATTGAGATCATTGCCTTCCGTGATTGTAGAGGACGCGGGGTTGCAGCGGACGTAGCCTCTCTGGTGGAGTACGGTCAGCCATTGAAAATTGCTAAATGCACATCATATATGTAATTAGATTAATGATGGCGGTTAGATTTAGACTTGTGAGTCTAATCGTGTGGTGCTAATTGATTCCTGCGGTGTTGTGGGACTAATTACGGGGTGCACGTAAGAAAGTTCTTATTTGATTGTTTAATAGTAATGGAGATGTGGGACTAATTACGGGGTGCAAGTAAGAAAGTTCTTGTTTGATTGTTTAATAATAGTGGAGAAGATATATTTGCTTTTCTGTTTTCTTTTCTTTTAACTCTCTTTTGTATTAAACTTCAGTAGTGTTTCAGTTTTATAAAATAGGAAACTTGCACCATAAAAAGTGTTACCTAATATACCACTTCCCCAAAAAGTTTGCTACTCAAATAACGTAGTTTGTTATTTTATAAATTATAAAAGGCTTTTAATGAATTGTTTAAGCCACTATTTTAGTTATTTTTGTGCATTTAAACACTTAACAATTTTTTTTGGCTCACCACCAATATCAACAAAAGATTATTTGCGACAACTTGAACATTTTAGTTTTAAAGTTTGAAAACTTTTATAGTTAGACTTGATTTTAACATTTGAATTTGAACGGGGTTTGAAACAACGTGATTTTATCAACAGTAATCGTGGTGGCATGGCGTCATTAGTAGAGGGTAACTGTAGCTTAATTATCCGGGCGTCACAATTTTCCTCCACTACAAGAAATCTCGTGCCGAGATTTAGGAGGGGGAGTGAGGGGGGGTGGGGATTTTGGGTACGGAATTCTATCGAGTCTTCTCAGCCTTGGTTGCCCACCTCGAAGAGGTCGATCCACTACGTTGATGTCTTGATTTCTCTGCTCCATGTCATCATGATGAAATCGTCATCCTTTCTTTGGAATCTTGATCGTACTTATGAATTGGTAAAGGGCAGCTCGACAATGATAGAATGCTATAAAGGTAATCACCTGGGGTTAACCCATGAATGAACATATGAGTATCTCTTGAGTTGGAACTCAGGAAATACCTCAGAGAGAAATAAAAGTAGGCATGAGAATTTTCGAGCGGTATGCAAATGTTCGATGCCTTTAACAGAGGGTGAGAGGGGTTCAGAGCAACGGAAATAAGTATTGTGTCTGACACAAGAATAGAATAAGTGAGGGAAGGTGGCTCGTAAAATACATACGAAGCCAAGTGCAAAGCATACTTCAGAATCAAGGTTGTATAGGAGAATCAGGTTTCGATCCTATGGAACTGTGGGTTATGGGCCCATAATGTGGGTTAAAAGAAGGAAGGGCATTGACATCTTGCACGGTCATGATAGCAAGGCATGTCAGAGAATAACCGGTCAGTTATGTTGGCAGCATCGTTGGTACCAAGGGAGAGGGACGAAGAGAACCATTTTCCTACTCGTTGAACGAGGTGGACCAATAGTCAAAATTCTTATCCATCGGTGGTTACCGGAATGACATCAACAATAGTAATAGGGTCTTGCTGACAGAATGGTACACCAAGGTGTTTACATAAGTAGAAGAATATTACTGCTTAGATCATATAGACCTCAAGAAACGTTAAACCAAACAATGGAAAGGATAATATGATTATCAAATTAAACAAAACAATGAAAAGAAAAATGTGTTTAAACACATATTTCAGGGTGGAGCGCGAGGACGGTAACGCTCCAGTCCATGCATAGCTGGCCAGCCCCAGCAGTATGTGCTGTCAATTAATGAGCATCGATCCCTTCCAAAGATTTCAACATTTAAACAGGCAAATGATTTATTTTAAAATTCGAACAAAATGCCATGCGCCAAGCCTGACCATGATGATTCTAGGTCGGGCGTTTACAGACCCTGCTCAAAATTTGGCTCGGCGGTGGTTTAAAGAAGAGAGAGCTCCCTCCCACTAGCGACCGGGAGGCTAGCCCTAGCGATGCCGCCGGGGCCTCCCCCTCCCGTCCTTCCCCTCCTCATCGCCGTCAGGGGGCACGGCCAGGCAAAGCCTCGTCTGCGCATATGTAAATGTAAAAAGTAGAAAATGTTAATTGTGTACAAGAAAAATGTTAATCATATGTAAGAAAAATGTTTGTGGCAATTAAAAAGTCTCATATTTAAAAAAATGTAATTCACATTTTATAAAATTTGAAATGTTTCAAAAATGTGTTCGTGTCATTTTCAGAAATTTTTGTACATTATACATAATTTTTTCCATAGTTCAAAAAATGTAATTATCATTTCAAAAAAAATTCACATGTATTTGAAAAATATATTCAAAAGAAGTTCTGTAAAATGTTAAACATGTATACAATTATATTTTATAGGTATACGAAAGATACACAATGTGTTGGAAAGCTCCCATTTAACGTATACATGTATACAAATATATTTTAAACTTTTAGATATAGCTCTTTCAATGGGTTGTATCTTTTCTTTGTATCTTGAAAAGCTCTCATTTAACGTATTTCTCAAAACAGGCTTTCGCCGCGCCTAATATATAAATAGCAAGAACCGAAGAAAATACACGGTCAAATGATTCAAGATGGTGAGGTAGTCCTCTTACAAAATCAATTTCAGGATAGCTGACCGATGCAGAATGCAACGATTTGCTACCTAAAGAGAATACAGGAAAAAACTGAACACAACACCACGCTATGCCATGGTACACCTAATCTTCACGACAACACCTTCAGGAGGGAGAAGGGCGCAATGCGTTGCCGCTGCCGAATCCACTACGAACAAAGTTCTTCACCTGGAGCCTTGACACGAATAGAAGAACCACAACGCCGTCTTCAAGAAGAGAGAGACACCTGCGGCCGTCGCCGTCATCGGCACCAAGGCACAGAGCTTTCGCTCGGCAACTTACCTGTGCCACCACAAGATCTCCAGGACAATCACGACGAGAACAGAATCCTAGATCCATATCATAGCATTAGCCTTACGAGACAAAGAGCACACCCGAGCCACCCACCGCTACACCTCCCGTCTCCCACACGACCCAGAAGGAGAGACCACACCCCCGCGATGTTACCTGCCGTAGAGCTAACTATGCATCGCCATCTAGCGTTACTGCCCCGGCATCCTGTCTCAAGACATCGTACACCGCGCACTTCACAACACTTAACCATGCTAGGAAGAGCAGCGGCACGCCTTCTACTCTCTGCCCGGCATCAGCCACTGAGTCTGGGTAAGCGTCTCCACCATAGGATGCGCCCATGGCTGCGTCCCCAGCCAATCCCGATGGACAGCTAGGGAACGACTCCGTGACTGCTGACTGCTGTTGGTGAACAATCCCCAAGCCCTGGCCTAGGCGAGCTCACAGAACGCCCATGTCTGTGGCCATCAGCGTTGATCCGCATGTTGACACAATGGTATTGCAACCCCCACCGCTTCGGTATGAAGAACTATGGGCTGACTGCCACTGAAACTTCTTCTTGACTGTTTGTATAAACTGTATTTGACAACATATTATCGACAATCTTCAACTTCCTTCAAACTTGCCACCATTGAAGATGAAACTATGGGGTTTTTCGGTAGATATGGTATGTTGTTACCAGGGTAAGTAAGAGAGAAAAGCATGGATAATTAACATAAGAGAGCAGAGCATTATAGGAGATAAAATGATGTTATCATAGGCACCAATCTCCCATTACCCAATAACAAGTAGGTGTACAGTTTACTTGATGCAATCTTGTCATATGATCTACTGTGTAGTTTTGGCATCCTGTTTAACATGCAAGAAAATAAAGACAGTAGGATGAGCATACTCTTGGTATGAAAGAATAGCCTTGCGGATGTCCTCCCGTTCTGTAGTACCTCTGGGTCGAACAAGGCACCCTTAAAACAGGGTCATCGCATCAATCAACAAGTTAGTAAAACAATTTGTGCAAACAAACATATTATAAAAGACTTTGCAAGGAACAAACAAGAATATTTTGTAAAGCTTCAAATCCATGACGCACCAGCTGGCTCAAATCTTCTCCCAGTTTTTGATTGAGAAAACAGTATATAAAATACAGAAGATATATACCACAATAATTTCCACTTTGCTGTGGAACCTGCAATTATTTAAGAACCGTAAACAAAAATCATAATATTAAGAAGCACCAATTTAGAGGATAATTCAGAAAAGGATAAAAAATAGACAGAGTTCCAGATGTAAACTTCACACCTCAGGAAACTCAAGCTGGACTTGATTTGTGAACTGCCCTATCTCTTCCGCTCTTCTGTTTAAAATATCAATAATGAAGCTGGCACACAACCAATAATTAATCGGTTAATAAATATAGGAGATTCAGAATAAGTTTGCCATTTATGGGAAATAGATCATGTAAACAACGTATTATGTGAACATAAATCGAGGCCTCAGTTGACTTTTGACATCCATTCCATGCAGACTCTAAGTACAATGCACCATGTGGTATTTATAATTTCGGACATACAAACACTTTGGTAGGCTACTGTTATGGATAATAATCTAAAATAATACATAATTGTTTTGATATCTTGACTCGCATACATCATGCTATAGGGAAATATGTAAAGTTGTTATCAGACGTATCATCGTGTCCATAATTATTTTGGATGCTTAAAGACGGAGGAATTAAATGGATCAAACCTGTTGATGACCGACAGCAACCTCTTTGGTTGTGTTGTTATAAGTGAATGCACCAGTAGCATGCATGGCCCCTTTGGAGTACCCAAGTAGTTTGTCTCGCCAAAATTACACAACACAAGGAGGCTCCAATGTTCCCTATATTAGTCAAGGAAGTGAATATTCGGTATCATGCCAATCAAATAAGTCATTGTGCTAGATAACAAAGAGAGCAACATACCAATATACAACAGGGACAAATACATATCGTCTTGTGAATATTTTCTTAGCTTTTACCCATTTAAGGACTTTTGATTTAATTTACGTTTTGCAATGTTGTACATATCAAACCACAACGAATCAAGGTACGCATAATCACTCTTCTTTTCCGGATCTATGCCCGTCCAAACATCCCTACATAGACAGTTGTAGTAACAATTTATAAAATAACATAATAATAATAATAATAAATTGTAAATTTATAATCTAAGAAATAGGCAGGGCATACGTCATGTACAATTCAAAATTTTCATCGTGAAGCATCCTTTTACTTGTTTTGTCCCACACGATATATGTACTGCTATGATTTAAATTTTTGGGGGACGGTGGTGATCTTGAAAGGAGGTATTTGCTTCTCCGCCTTTGCTCTTCTGGAGTACTTGTTTTGGCACTCTAAACATGGAAAAATAGAAATGACTTAGAGATAATGACACACACATACATAACATGTTAAAACACATGTATTTAAAATTCATTTCTCTTCAAGTTTTTCATCCTCTGTGTAGCAAATCATCTTCATAAGTCACATATAGGGGTGAATATAAGACTCAAATGATAAAAAACACACATATAGCAAACTAGTAATAGCACAACTAACAACGTGCGGTCATGTTCTCCTCAGGTATATGGGAAATACATAAAGAATTGTAAATCAAGTACTTGAAAGATAAACATTTTTCTACTTGGACAGAACGGTACAACAATGATTTGTAACCAATGAACTAATTTAGTACCGTTATCAGGATAGTATATTATGCACTGCATATAAACAAAAAGAAATTTCAAAGAAGTTATTTTCTTCCGGCATAAACAATAGTTTCCAGGGTAGAAGAAATGCCTTCTTAATGAAGTTGCAGACTAGCAACCTTTTTGATTGCAACTTCCAAAGTTCGATTAGATAAACAGCCTAGAATGGGGTCGTCCTATGCACTAGGAAATATATCCTATGAAACAACACAAAAACTTCATAAGCATATCCCATTGATTAATAATAAAGCAACCATTCTAGAATGCACTAACAAACATAAGCAGCATAGAAAACTAATAGTCCGTAATTGACCTGAAGAATAAGATCACTTAAATTAAATAAGATCATGGAATTATTTGTAACGATCCCTTTAAGTTGACCTAAACCTAGTTCAGCATGGAAATACGAAAACAACCCCTAAACCAATATTTTCAAAAGTAATTTTACTTCAGATTACAACTAGCAAATCTTAGAAGCTGCCAAAAAAGGAGAAGAATTATGTGTAGTGATTACATTGTTATAAACAATTATAACTATTCGATCAGAACACAACTTAGAGCTTTAATGCTAGGTGGTCTTTCTGCTTCCCTAGATGTGGGGCCGCTTGCAGAATAGGGACCTGACATATCTATGTATATATATATAGTATACAAACTGATCATAGCAAACCCATGCATTAAAATAACAATAAGTAGGCTCTATGCACTACAAGATTAATCTATGCAAGCACTAGATCAACAGCTGGAGTGAGTCGTCAACATGCAATCACCTGTGTTTATAGATATGAAGCTCTAACTGAAAATGTATAAACTGCCAAAAAAGGTGCAATGGAGGCACTAATCTATCCAATAAGCTTATACATAAGGAACTCTATGACAACACTTGGTTTTGAGTGGGATAATATAAACAATATGAAAGATCAGATCAAGCCCTCTAAAACCCGAAGGGCATGCGATACCCCTATAATAATACAATGAAATATGAGTGGTTAGTGAATATCCTAGGAAACCATGTCAATTTCCAAGAAGCAAACATGTAATACAATCAGGGATAATTTCGGACTTGACGATGTATTTTGAAAGCTTCTCCGTTTGCACTTTGCAAGAAGTTGATCTAGCCTACCAAATACGGAACCAAAACACACTCATAGATGACTCAAAGAGATAGGAACGACACTCACTAGTCACCACCGCGATGAGAAGATTGTGCGCTCACCTTGATTGTTGTGGCGTGCCATGGTGGTGTCAGGGATTAAATGTGTACCTCTCATAATAGCTTTCTCCTTCTCTAGCTTGTCGTTCTTCTTTTTCTCTTTCTCCAGTTCCGCACGAAGACTTTCTACTTCTTCCTGCAATGCCAAATGCTTGGATTCGAGTTCACAATATTTATGTTTGAAAGACATGAGATAGCAGTTAAGAATATGGTGACCGAGCGAAACTATGGATTTAAAGGATCGACCTAAATTTCAAAGAATAAAAACGATCTAATAATATAGATTCTAATTGTCAAGAATCAGTCAGAGTACTGATCGTGCACTGACCCCACTGGAAAAAATGATCTAATAATATAGGCTACATCCATCCAGTGGGTGCACTGATCGTGCCCCCACTGGAAAAATGTTACCACACAACACTCGGATGATCTTACAACCTTAGTGAAGCGAGGAATATAAGATATTGGTTCTACATTTGTGAAGAAGGAAATAAACTAATCATACAGACTCTAATCGATTGAAAGCAATCGATCATAGTGTCGGGGGCTGCACCTGAGTGCACTGAACGTGTCCCCACTGGAAGAAAACATAGAGACGCTATTCGCATGACAAGTCAAAAAGATGGCCGGCACTTATTGTGGTACTTACTCGAATATGAGATTTCTGAACCTCACTTGAATTGAGTGCATCCTACGTACAGCTTGGAATTCATCAGCTCGGCTTGAATCATGGCCTCTTTATTGGAGCTAACCTCATCCTCTGGAGTACTAGCCAACGGATACACTACATACGGTATAGTGGGAGGCGTTGCAGGTCGGGAACTGGTGCAGCAGGCAGCAGCCGTTAATTGGCAGGAGAGTGGAGAGAGCTAGATGTACAGATAGAGCTACTGTCGATCCTACTGACCACCGAACCTACCAGCACGCACGCATTACTGCAAGGTCATCATCCGAGATCAACCAGAGAATCGTTTCTGACAAACAGATCAGCCAGAGGCGAAGGAGAAAAATCGGTCTAGTCGTTCGTGAGCTCACCTTGGTCGCCGTCGTCCTTGTCGCTTCCAAGGTCGTCAACCTGCTCCTGGCCGTGTCTGCTGTGGCGGTGCGCGGAGGAGAACCCGGGCGGGGCGGTGGTAGGAAGAACTCTAGACTTCGATCGCCTCATCGACATGCAGACGGGCGATGGGGAGTTGAGGGTGGGGGACGCATTATCGAGTATGATCTCATTGGCGATGGCGAGTTGGAGTTCAGACTGGGGGTGGGGGGCCGCATCTTCCTTTTGTCGTCCTCGCCCACCTTCCTTTTGTGGAGCGCCAAGATTGTGAAACGCTGGCCAGCACTAAGTGCTCCCACTTAATGACTATCCATTCCAGATATTTGCTTAACGCGCCACCACTGGTCTCAGGAGTCAGCCCGCAAAAAATAAAAAGAGAGATAAAAAAGTTATAAATTTAATTTAAAAAGTAGAAAATATGTTAATTGTGTATACGAAAAATGTAGTCACATTAATAAAAAATGTTTGTGACAATTAAAAAAAGTCATACATTTAAAAAAATGTACGTGACATTCAAAAAGTGCTTATACAAATGTAGAAAAATGTTCTTGTATTTAAAATGTATGTCACATTTAAAACAATGTTAAATGTGTGATGGAAGATGTTAATCTTGCATTTAAAATGTTTACTGTGTCTAAGAAAATGTTTGTGATATATATAAAATGTACAAATGTAAACATAGAAGGTAGAAAATGTTAATTGTCTACAAGAAAATGTTAATCATATGTAAGAAAAATGTTTGTGGCAATTAAAAAAGTAACATATTTCAAAAAAATGTACGTCACATTTTATAAAATTTGAAATGTTTCAAAAATGCGTTCGTGTCATTTTCAGAAAATGTTTGTAAATTATACACAATTTTTTCATAGTTCCAAAAATGTCTTTATCATTTCAAAAATGTGTTAACATGTATTTGAAAAATATATTCAAAACATGTTTTGTAAAATGTTAAACATGTATACAATTATATTATATATATATACCAAAAATATACAATAATGTGTTGAAAAGCTCTCATTTAACGTATACATGTATACACGTATATTTTATACTTTTAGATATAGCTCTTTCAAGAGATAAGTGCATATTTCAACCCCAAACTCTTGCCCTAGTCTAATTTACAACCCCGAACTTCAATACTGTCTAAATTACAACCCCCAAGTCTCAAAACCGGTCAGGATTCAACCCTCGCCTCCCTGTTGACCGGTTTTGACCTGGGGTGACCAGTTTTGACTAGTCAACGGGTCCAATCAGCATGCCACGTCAGATTTTTTTCTTCAAAATTTTAAGAAAAAGTAAATAAAAATCTGTAAGATCAGGAAAAAATATTTAAAAATCAAAATTCCGAAAAAATTGTTTGCGAAAAAAGCTAGGGAAAATAAAAATGTTTTTTTATTTTTTCTGGAAATATTTTTTTCGGGAATTTGAGTTTTTGGGTCTTTTCTGGAAATTATTGTTCTTTTGGAAATTCATTTTTTTTATTTTCCCTGTTTTTTGGAAATTTGATTTCTTATTTCTTTTCCTGGATTTTCTTCAATTTTACAGATTTTTTTCCTTAGAATTTTTGCATTTTTTGCTGACGTGGCATGCTGACTGGACCTGTTGACTGGTAAAACTGGTCAACCAGGTCAAAACCGGTCAACAAAGAGGGGAGGGTTGAATCCTAGCCGGTTTTAAGAGTTGGGGGTTGTAATTTAAACGGTATTGGAGTTCGGGGTTGTAAATTAGACTAGGGCAAAAGTTCAGGGTTGAAATATGCACTTCTCTCCTCTTTCAGTGGGCTGTATCTTTTCTTTGTATCTTGAAAAGCTCCCATTTAACGTATTTCTCAAAACAGGCTTTCGTCCCGCCTTATATATAAAGCAACAATCGAAGAAAATACACGGTCAAATGATTCAAGATGGTGAGGTAGTCCTCTTACAAAACCGATTCCAGGATAGTTGGCCGATGCAGAATGCATGCGATTGGGCTACCGAAAGAGAATACATGAAGAACTGAAAACAACGCCACGCTATGCCATGGTACACCTAACCTCCCTGACAACGCCCTCGAGAGGGAGAAGGATGGGGTGCGTCGCCGCTGGCGAGTCCACTGCGCATAAAGGTCTTCACCTCGAGCCATGACACGGAAAGAAGAACCACAACGACGTCTTCAAGAAGAGAGAGGCACGCGCGGCCGTCGACGTCGTCAGCACCCGTGCCACCACCATATCTCTAGGACAAGCACGACGAGAACATAATCCTAGATCCATATCAGAGCATTACCCCTGCGAGACAAATAGCACGCCCGAGCCACCCGCCGCTACACCTCCCGTCGCCCACACGATCCAGAAGGAGAGACAACACCCGCGCGATGTTACCTGCCTCATAGCAAACTATGTGGACCGCCATCTGGGGTCACTGCCCCAGCATCTTATTGCAAGACATCGTACACCGCACACTTCACATCACACTCAACCACAGTAGGACGAGCAGAGGCACGCCATATACTCTCTGCCTGGCATCAGCCACCGAGTCTGGATAAGCGTCTCCACCATAGGATGCACACATGGTTGCGTCCCCGGCCAATCCCGGTGAACAGCTGGGGAATGACTTTGTGACTGCCCACTGTTGTTGGTGAACAGGCCCCAAGCCCTGGCCTAGACGAGCTCGCAGAACGCCCATGTCTGTGGCCATCGGTGTCGACCCACACGCTGACACAATGGTATTGCGACCCCCACCACCGACCACCACATCGGCGAGAACTGCACGAGCACCTCCTGCTAGCACCATCTGGACCAAACCCAACATCACCTACCCAGAGCACAAGCTCCGATCTATCTCGGGCCTAGCTCTAGTCCACTCGACGACAATCCCTAGGTCGTAGCCACCTTGTCGAGCACAAGACGCATGCCACCGACATATACCCTAGAGAAGGGAGGTCGCATCCACCACACGCACCCCGCTGCCGAATATCAAATGTTGTGCTGCGCCCACGCCGACGACCCATGCAACCAACGCGAGCTACCACCACCGCGCCGACCTGAAGCACCGGGGAGACCAAGCCGGAGCCAGCACCTGCCACCGGAGGGAAGCCTCAGCCAGCTGGGCTTCGGTTTGTGCACGCGGGGTGCATCGCGGGAAGGGGAATGGGTTCGGTCAGCAGTTTACAAATGATTTCCCCCACTGTCCTTGATTTTAATTTCAGGCGTGATATGAATTTACAAAAAATGAGAAGAGAGGGATTCGAACCCTCAGTAAACAAAAGTCTACATACCAGTTCCAGTGCTACGCCTTGAACGGCTCAGCCATCTCTCCTACATACTTGTTATAGAAAATAAACTGGGTGTTCCTCCACATTACAAGCAAGTAGATGAGCCACGGAATTACTTTCCCGAAGATAACGATCAAATGAAATACTAGTAAAATTACGAGCTAAAAATGTACACTCTTCATATATAGCAGCAGTTGGACCAATTGAACATGAAGGCGTCTTTCAAGTCTAGGATTTTTTTTTTGCAGACATCAAGCTATGGGCGATGGAACGGACTATCTGCTATACCATGATTTATTTGCCTCTATTTCGAGGATTAATTATACCATATATAGCACCAGCTAGCTTGTTCGATAAAGAGCACCAGCTAGCTAGAGATGCTCTAAGCCAAGAACTTGAATGCTAGAAGTGCATGCTCCAGCACCGATCGACGGCTAGTGGCGCTCGAGAAATAAAACCCTGTCGGCACAGTTCCGGCAAGGTCACGCTCTACCCGGCATCAGCGCCGGCACTGACAAACAGATGTTTTGGCAACGTACACATTTGAATGGGAATGGTAGCATCTCCAATCTTCTGTAAGTTTGTTGTTGAGCTAGTACTGCACTTCGGTGTATTCCACACCCGCGTACGTACTCGAGCTATGCAGATGCCAATGAAGCAAAAGACATTTCAATTGCATGGTCTGAACTCAATCCTTTACGCACCATGCATGCTACAGACAGACTGTGCTGTGAGCACGGTCTACTCTTTTCTTACCCAAACAAAAGTTGATCTTTGTACTGAAACCATCATAACATACTCCTAATTTCCGATTACAGAAACCAACTCAATGCATACGCGTGAAAATAACAGTAATGGTTCACGTTATCCATCAAGATTGGGAAGCATCAAGACAGAACAAATGGCCGAAGAGAAATTATATAGGCACATGGGAGCATTTGAAGGACTTCATAATGAGTTGCGCGCGTGATGGGCTCCGGGCGGCATGGGCGGCCGCCGGATGCGTCGCCGGACGCGTCGCCGGATTCGCCGCGCACCACTCCGCCATCGACGCCAATGGACTCGTCCCCGTTGCCCGATCTCTTCCAATCGGATCTGATCGAGGACACTTGCGAGGCGGATGCGCCGGCGGCGGAGGGTTTGCGCTGGGCCGTGCGTTTCCGTGAGGGCCATGGGGAATGGATCAGCGGCCGTCTGCACCATTCTCCGGCATCTCGTTGGACGGTGTTGCTGGATTTGGACAATGACGTCCGCGCCGGCGACTATATTGACATTGACGGCCAGATGAAGGTAGGAACTCCTTTGCGTATTGATATTTTCGATGTGGTTGTGGATCTTCGTATGCAGATGGTTTCGGAAGAGATTCATTCGATCGAGATAGTTGACTCGTCCTCCCAGTCTAGCGGAGGGAAGCTAGATCGGCGGGTTGGAGGCCGTTTCTGGGTTCTTGCGGACGAGGACGACAAGGAGGATGGCGCCGACAGGAAGTGCGCCAGCGAATTGACGGAGTTCTCGCCGACTATTGAGGCCGTTGGTCCTAGCAGCCAGGCGGCGCGACAAGGGCTGACGCCTGATGACAAAAGCAAGTTAGATCGCCAGTTAGTTCGCCGGAGTACGGCGGCGACGACGATCAAGCCTTGGAGGGGGCCCCCTGCCTAAGGTATGCCTCCCGACCCTCATACTCTTTGATTTGATTCACCCTGAGTCCTGGATTATGGTTAAGACAAGGAAGAGCAAGCGTTGGAATGTGGCCGGACCGGCGCCGATGTTGGCAGCGGCGACCACGCCGGCGATCCCAGGGATTGGGATCAGGGCGGCTTGGGAGGCACGTTTGAGCTCTTTATTAGGCCAAGATGGGCCGATTCTGCAAGAGATTTTGCCGCAGCCTGTTGGGCCGGAGATAGCTGGGTATGAGGCCCAGGCTATTCCGGTACCCACGGTCCTTGCATGCGCAGACACATGCAGCGATCAAGAGGATCGATCTACGTCTATCTCGCTACTTCTGCCTAGGGTTCGCAGGTGTGGGAGGCCGGGGTTTCATGTCTGCGGCTCTGGACGTGCGCGGAGGATTGCTCCACTCACTGCAATGGCAGGTCACGGGGCGGGGGGTCCTACGGGGAAGAACCCATCTCTGGCAGTGGTTGCGAACGGGCGCGGCGGGACTGCTGCGCCACCGCGGGCTCTTCGGTGGTGGCCGGGGCGCCGTAGGGCACGTTGGGCCGCGGTGGTGGCCACCACAGCGTCCGGCCTTCGGTGCCGGCTATGGGTCGTGGCGGCCCGCCTGTTCCCAGGCCGCCGGCGCCAGCAGCAACTCAGGACGGGGCCTTGGCTGCACCTGCTGCAGCGGGGCGGGGCCGGGCGCAAGGTCTGAGGCCGCCTCAGCCTAGACCGGCGATAGGCTGCGCCACCGCCTCATCTAGTTACGCGGCCTCCATAGAAGCGGACTGGTCTGGTGCATGCACAAACTCCGCCGCCTCAGTCTGGAGTTGGAGGAGCGGGAGTGCCCCGTGGACCAGCCAACGGTGGAGCTAACGGACCGCCGCGGGGTCAATGGGGAGACGACGGTCATGACGTTTATGGTGAAGGTCTACACCGAGGTTCGTCGTCCACAGGTGGTGGACGTGGTCATGCTTGGCAGCTGACAGACCTTTCTATGGTCCCCCGTGTGGCTTTGTTGAAGGGGCATCAGGCCCTAACCACCGGCAGCATGGTGGCTATCGTGGTCATCGTGGTCGAGGTGGCCGGTACCGGCAACGTCATCCTCCGCCGCCTGTCGTCGTTGAGCATATGGACGCCACGGAGGCGCCCGATCCTGGTCAGACGCCGGATTTGTCAGATCACGCTATGTAGGTGGTCACAGAGCTGGCAACGGCTGTCGCCACAGCATCGGAGTCGGTTGATAATGCAGACAAGGCAGAGTCTGATAGAGCATCCAAGTGGGCACGCAAGAAGGAGAAAATGCTATGCTATCGTTGTGGTGAGAAGGGCCACTTTATTGCGGATTGCATAACTGAGCTTTGTGATACCTGCAGCAAGCCAACACATGGTACGGGGGAGTGTCCTATCTTGCGTGATCGGATGCCCACTATTTCTATATATGGTGTGTATTGTGCTGAGCTGATGTTCTTTGAGTCCCCTAGTGCGCGAGAGATCCCAGAGGAGACTCCGTGCATGACTACTGGAATTGTGAAAGTGACCAAATGTGATGTATCCTAGTCTCAGATTGTGCAGAGGCTTATGGAGTTAGTTCCAGGTGACTACCAATGGGAGCTTGTCAGTCTTGAGGGCAATATGTATAAGGTTGACTTCCCATCTGTTTAGGATTTGCAGAGACTTTTGAGCTTCGGGTTGTGCCGTGTGCCTGGCACAGAGTGTATTCTGGAGTTCCATGAGTGGAAGAAGGTTGAGCCAAAGGGCAAGCCTCTTACTCGGGTGCGGTTACGTTTCTATGGAGCTCCCTCGAAGCTGATGCAGGACGCTGAGGTCGTTGCTAGCTTGGGCATTTTGGTAGGGAAGACTGAGCGAGTGGATATGGCCTTTACCCAAGCTCATGGGGTGGCTCGTCTGTTGGTGAGTGTTCGGGATATTGAGTTTGTGCCTGATGTGGTTATGTGGACATATCGGGGCGAAATGTTCCCACTTGAGATTGAGTTTGAGGATTCCGAGGTTTTCGCTGACGCCATCAATGGGACTGATACAGACATGCACGAGGGAGATGATAGTTCTGCGGCCAAGGAGGCGCCCGGGGCTGATGTTGGACGTGAGATGTCCAACGGTTCGAGGCCCGCTGCTCAGACAACCATGGACGAGACAACATCCTCCCCCTCAGTGCCGATGAACACGCTGAGATTTGGGTCGTTTGAGCCAGCTTCTGCACCTCCTAGACTTTGGAGTGACCGGGTGGAGGACGATGATGAGCTGGAGTATACGCTCCCTCCGCTGGTTTCTGCAGCTGCCGAGGATCCGGTGCTCGCGGTAACGGAGGTGGCTTGCTCTCTGGTGGACTCGGCCGATGGAGGGGGGAAGGAGTCTGGGCAGGTGGCCTCTCTTTCTCCCACTCTGACCATGGCCTCTTCGACGGCGGTGGTTGAGCCTAGGGGAGGGGGCTATGGTCAGGTGGCTGCGGCTCCCTCCTCTCCTCAGGTGGCCTTTGTGGCCGCACAGACCGGGGCGCCTGTGACGCCTCCCAGCCAGAGGGTCGGGACGGGTGGGGAGTTCGGGCAGGAGGCCCACAAACTCCTCTCCCCCGGCGTGCTTGAGCCCCATGGCGTCGGTTCCAGGCGGATATCGGCGGGGCATACGGGCAGGGCAGGAGGCCTTGATGTCTGTAGGCCCTCTCGGGAGGAAGTGATCGCGTTCGGAGGGATTTCGGATCTGGTATCTGAGGGACGGCGGATGAGTCACCGGCTCCAGAATTTTCCGGAGGTTGACGACATGCAGCACAGGTGCGCCATGCGGGCGGCCAAGCTTCGTGACATTGAGGTCACCACTGGTATGTCGGTCAATACCGCTAATTCAATTTTGCATTTTTCAGATGATGAGATTATTAATAATGCAAATCAATTAGGTGTTTCACTAGGTAGTAATGATAGTGAAATCTCTAATTCTATAAATGATTTGCTGGATCTAGAAGCGGAGCGTGCTTTAGAAATGATTCGAAATTTAGCAGCGGTAAAAACCATGAATGACTCCGATATTGATGCATTGGGGGTCAGGGTACTAGATAACTTCTGTGCGGACCTTGCGCCATCCTTTCCTGAGTCCGAGGAAGAGGATGACACTATAGAGGGTGAAGTAGCTAGATCCACAGAGCCTGGTTGTGAGGATCGGGTGGAGGATCAAAACAAAACTAAACGCAAGTGGAAGCGGAAGATTTACCCGGCTTCGGCGGTGCGCAGGAGTGCTAGGATCCGTACCTCTAAAAAATTTCATGACGAAATATGAAAGGAATCTTCTGGAATAGCAGAGGTCTGAAAGACTTGGCTAAACGTAGGTTTCTTGCAGACGCTTCTATCGAGCATAAATTGGATTTTATTGCTCTTTCGGAAACTGGTAGAGATAATTTTGCGCCCCAGTTTCTCAATACTTTATCGGGCGGTGTCGATTTTGATTGGCACTGCCTGCCTCCGCGAGGAAGATCGGGTGGGATCTTACTTGGAGTGCGATGTGATACGCTGGAAGTCCGAAGTGTAGTGATGGGTGACTTCGCGGTTAAGTTCCGGGTTAGATCCAAAGCTGATGGGTTTAACTGGGCTCTGGTGGCGGTTTATGGTGCCGCACAGCCCAAACTTAAACCAGAGTTTTTGGCGGATCTTGTCCGAATTTGCGGTTCTGAGAAGCTCCCAATTTTAGTTGGGGGTGACTTCAATATCATTAGAAGGAGAGAGGAAAAGAATAATGACAATTTTGACGGCAGATGGTCATTTATGTTTAATACCATTATTGAAAGCTTGGATATGAGAGAGATAGAGCTTTCCGGTAGAAAATTTACTTGGGCTAATGCGTTGCCAAACCCGACGTATGAGAAGCTAGATCGAGTCCTAGCGAGCGTCGAGTGGGAATAGAAATTCCCTTTGGTAACGGTCCAGGCTCTCTCTCGTGATATTTCTGATCACACGCCTTTATTCATGGACTCGGGGGAGCCAAACCACGTAGGAAACAAAAATTCCTTTTCATTCGAGCTGGCATGGTTTGAACATGAAGGCTTCTTGGATCTAATAGCCAGGGAATGGGCTAAGGATGCAGGAGGTAGGACTTCTGTTGAACGTTGGCAGAACAAGATCAGGCATTTGAGAAGTTTCTTACAAGGGTGGGCTAAGCACCTTAGTGGGATTTATAAAGTTGAAAAGCAAAGGCTCCTTTCACTTATTCAGTCCTTAGATTTAAAAGCCGAGTCCACGATTTTGCAAGCCACGGAGCTTCATGTTAAACTTGAAGCAGAGATGGGGCTGAAAGAGCTTCTCCGTGAAGAGGAATTAAAGTGGGCTTTGTGGGCTAAAGTCCGCAAAGTTGTCCAGGAAGACGCGAACACTCAATTATTTCATTTGATCGCTAATGGAAAGCATAGAAAGAAGAGAATCTTTCAGCTTGAACAAGATGAGGGAACTATTTTAGGACAGGATAACCTCAAATTATACATAACCGAGTACTATAAGCAGTTGTTTGGCCCTCCGGAGGATAATTGTGTGTCCGTGGATGAGTCCAGGATTGAGGATGTGCCTCAACTCACTGCTGATGATAATGATATTCTGCTTGCCCCGTTCTTGGAGAAAGAGGTGTTTGAAGCTATTGCGCAGATGAAAAACAATAAGGCTCCAGGGACGGACACTACTAGGAAAAGGGCTATAGATGAAATTGACACTAATGGCGCACCAGAGAAGTGGTGCGCCACTACTATATACTAATGGCGCACCATGTGCCGATGCGCCATTAGTGTGGAGGACACTAATGGCGCACCAGACACAAGGTGCGCCACTAGTAACAATTTTTTTTTCATTTTTACAAACATACTAATGGCGCATCCGGGCAAAGTGCGCCATTACTAGTTCTAACTAGTAATGGTGCACCAGCCATAGAGTGCGTCACTACTGTATTTTTTTTACTCTTTTCTTTGCAAAACTACTAATGGCACACCGTGGCACAGTGCGCCATTATTAGTTTAAACTAGTAATGGCGCACTATGCCATGGTGCGCCATTAGTAAACTAAAAAAACATACTAATGGTGCACCGCCGCGGGGTGCGCCATTAGTAAGCTTCCCCCTAACTAATTCCTCCCTCTCCCTCGCCAGATCCCCTTCGTCCCTCTCTCCCTCGCCAGACCCCCGCCGGACTCCGCCCCCGCGGTTGACCACGCGGCTTTGTTGCGGCGCCGTCGCTGTTCTCTTCACCAACCTCGCCACCCCCGCGCCCCCGCGCCCCGAGCCGGAGGAGGAGGACGAGGAGGAGGAGAAGACAACGACCGCCTCTACCTCAGCTCAGCCAGGCCACGCGACGCCGAGCCGAGCACCGCCTCCCTCGCCGTCCCCCTCCGCCCGCGCCCGTGCCCTCAACGTCCTCCCTCGCCACCCCCGACGTCTTCCTCCATTCCTCCATCCCCTCCCCTAGGTGATTCCTCCCTTCTCCTCCACCCCCTCCCCTGCAAACCCTAGGGCCATGGCGGCAGGCTTCTTGCTCCCTAGTTTTGTTATTGTATTTCGAAGTCTTCGTGGCGCCTTGATTGCTGGTCCATGTGATCCGTAGAGCATTGACCTGTTCATGATCAACTGGTAGTTGTACAACATGCGCAGCTAGCAATTTGGGATTTAACTGAGGCAATTGGAATGTTGGACGCGCTCTGTTGGACCTAAGTGTCATCATTCGAAAAGCAAAACGAAACAAATGCATAGAATCGGCCGGCCCCAATGATAGTTTACAGTTGTGCACACTTCTTACAATTCTAACTATGGCTCAAGAAAAACTAGGAGGTAGAAACTACGATTATCAGAAGTACAAGAGCAAAACAACACATATAGCTGTGTGCTTACATATTCAGCTTGTTTGTACTGTATTTGGGGCCATCCACTTGACACATTCAGCTTGTCTGCACTGTACATTTGGAAGTCTCCCCCCCCCCCCTATCGTGTGCCGCTGTGCACTGATTCCTCACGACACTCATTTTTCCCAACGTTGAGCTTGTGATGACCCATTTTAATAAATCAAGTGAAAACAACGTTTCTTGGATTTCTGTGTTCCCTGGCATTTTTGAAATAATCAGTCATAAACAATATCCTCAAGACCATGTGTTTCTTGGATTTCTGTAATGATGATGGAACATTATAAAGCATTGTACTCCAGTGTGTATGAAGGATACAAAAAATTTAGCAACTTCTCTGATTTTATAAAGTTGTTCTTATATGGGTGAAACTTCACTTGTTTTTAGGCTAGTGCAGGGTGTTGCTTTATTGTGATGCCTCTGAATTACTTGTGATCACATTGAGAAAGACTTGCAAAGATGATGATCATCTTTTACAGAAAGCAATTTCTGTAAACACGTCAGTAGCTTTGCTGCTAGCAACTACTTGATGATGATCACCTATATTATGTAACACTACTTGATGATGTTAAACTGTAACTCCCTTTCCTTAGAACTGATATTAATGTAGCAACAAATCCATTTTCATCTATATGTATAGCACACACAAGGAAATGACTGTTCTGAGTTTTTTGTGTTTGTTTTTTACAGTCCTCTAGTAACTGAGCTACTGTTGTGTTGTTGTTCCTATACTGTAATTGTTTCAGCGCACACTACCATGACTTAATGTTTACAATAGCTGTTTTCTTTGTATCCAATAGTCAGCGTATATTTTTCTTCAGAGGTAACTGGTCAAATGTTCAGTGTGTATGTCTGAACTTGAATGTTGCAATGTTGTTTTCTTCAGATGCTACTGTCAAAAACTTGAGCTACTATCTTGCAAAGATAATGATCATCTTGCTAGTTTGCTGTGTTTTGTTTTCGACCATTGTGTCGTGATGATTTTGCAGGTACCCCGAAAGGCCCTTGAGTTTGCTGGAATGTCGATTAACTTCTGTTCTGGCAAATTCAGGTACTCCATATGTCATATTTTCAGCAAAGGTCATGCTGAAATTTTCCGTGAATTTTAGCATGACTTTGCTAAAAATAGGACATATGGGGTACTTGCGACTAATGCATGGTCCGGGGTATCTTAGTACTTAATTAAGTAGGATCAACTGCCCCTTTATTCTTGCTGCATTAAACCATAGGTTTTAGGGTGCCTCGGTGTCGATAAGAACCTAAATGATGAAATCTTAGGCTTTTAGGGTGCCTCGGCGTCGACAAACCGTAAATGATAAAACCTTGACTTTTAGGGTGCCTCGGTGTCGATAAGAACCTAAATGATAAAATCTTAGGCTTTTAGGGTGCCTCGGCGTCGTCAAACCCTAAATGATAAAAGCTTAGCTTTTAGGATGCCTCGGTGTCGACAAACCCTAAATGATGTAGTTTTGAATTATGAACGTAGGATATGTCGTCATCGTCATCGGACGACGAAAGTCTCCCGGGGGAGTGCGACTAGTGCCACGACGATCGAGGTCTGTGCGACATGCCTCACCTGGACGATGATCGGCGCTTCAGCATTAAGCTCGAGGAGACCTTCGAAGTTGAAACGGTACACAACGACGACAAGTGTTATTTTCATAATTAAGCATGACTTCAACTATTTCAACGTGTAATTTTTCATCTTTTACAATTCGAGTATAGCTTATCCCATGCCATGCAAGACGCTATGTCTTGGAGAGGATGGATTTTGAAGACCATGAAATTTCTGAAACAAAGAAAATTCACCTAAGGACTCATCACGATGTGGACTTTGAAGTAAATCTGTATAATTCTGAGAGCGTAACCCATTTTGGTTGCAAAAATTGGAAGCATTTTGCAAGATGTATGATTTTGATGAGGGTATGCTTATCACCATGGATCTTGGTAATCCTGACATCGACCAAGACAATTGGACATTTGGGTCCTTGTTGATACGCCTCCAGTTCTACCGCTATGTGAGTTTCTTAAACATAGTTATTAGCTAATTTATATTGTTTATTTCAAAATAGTTGACAGCTTATTTCCATTTACAGCTTATTTTTATTGTTCAAAGAATGTGCGGGAGATGGTAGACAAAACCCACTACACCGATGGCTCTGAATTAACAACTTACAAGGAGAAAAATCATCTGGTCAGATTTTATACTGACATTGAGAATTACAATATCCACAATCAAACTACTCAACATTATGGTAAATACGTGCCACTAGTGCATGTGTTCAACTACGGTAACTACCATGGAGATACCCTAGTAAGATTTTTACTATTACGACATCCGTGCATCTTTTGCATACTTCTAAAACTAGTACATCATTGCTAACTATGAAGTTATTACTATGTTTTTCAACAGATAATCCCAGAGAATTGTGTGCCTCATTTGATGTATCAGAAAGGTAGCCTTAATGTTTTGAACATACAGCCAGGTCATCCTACGAATCTCAACTGTCCATACCAGATTTCTAAAACAAGTGAAGACATGAAAATCAAAGGATGGAAAAAATGTATGGACAGTCGTAAGGAGGTTCTTGGAAGCAAAAGGAAGCGAAGCGCAAGAATTGGAGACAGGATGATCTCCATTCTCCATAATGGAGAGTCAGTGTCTATATTATTTTTTGCTATTTTACCTTAAATAGGGTATTTAGGTCCTGCCTAATACTGATGATCATGTGCTAAGAACAATTAAGTAGGGTTGGTTCGAGACTTGTAATGTTCTATCTTAGTATTACTTCCGACAAACTCGCTAATCGCGGTCTCGAGACTTGTAATGTTCTATCTTTGTTCGGTCTTTTGAATTCAGAGACTAATATGATGAATTGTATTCGGAGACTAATCTTCTATTGTATTCGATGAATCTGCTCTTGCTGTGGGGTGCTATCTATATTCTGTCCAATAATATATTCTGTAACATGTGCAAAATTCAGAAAAGTAAAAAAAAACTAATATTCATACTAATGGCGCATCACCCCACAGTGCGCCATTAGTATGCCAGATACTAATGGCGCATGGTGGCCTATACTAATGGCGCACGACATGGTGCGTCATTAGTATACTAGATACTAATGGCGCACCAGTGGTGCGCCATTAGTAAAAAATACTAGTGGCGTGGTACTAGTGGCGCACCAGTAGTGCGCCATTAGTAGGCAAAACTGGTGCGCCACTAGTAGGCCTTTTCCTAGTAGTGGGATGGTTTCCGCCGGAGTTTTATAAAATTGTTGGCATATTATCAAGGGGGATTTGCTATCAATGTTCCATGATCTATTCTCTAGACAGCTTCAGTTATTTCACTTAAATTTTGGAACAATAACATTGCTCCCTAAGAAAACGGAGGCTGTGAGAATTGAGCAGTTCAGGCCGATTTGCCTTCTCGATGTTAGTTTCAAAATTTTCACCAAGGTTGGGACTAACAGGCTCACACAGATTGCGCACTCTATGGTGCAGCAGTCTCAAACTGCTTTCATGCCGGACAGAAACATCCTAGAAGGGGTGGTGGTCCTTCATGAAACGCTCCATGAAATCCACTCGAAAAAATTAGATGGAGTTGTTTTTAAGGTGGATTTCGAGAAATCGTACAATAAAGTCAAATGGCCATTCCTTCAACAGGCCTTGCGTATGAAAGGGTTTGATGAAGCCTGGAGATGTCAGGTAGAATCGTTCACGCAAAAAGGGAGTGTTGGAATTAAAGTGAATGACAACATAGGTCATTATTTTCAGACACATAAGGGCCTGAGACAAGGGGATCTAATGTCTCCTATCTTGTTCAACATTGTAGTTGATATGTTGGCAATTATGATAGGAAGGGCTAAGGAGGCTGGTCAGGTGGGTGGCCTAGTACCTCATCTAGTTGATGGAGGTGTGTCTATCCTTCAGTACGCCGATGACATGATCATCTTTATGGAGCATGACTTGGCCAAAGCGAGAAACATGAAGCTGGTGTTATGCTTATTTGAACAATTGTCTGGCTTAAAGATTAACTTTCATAAAAGCGAATTGTTCTGCTTTGGTAGAGCCAATGACGAACAAGAGGCATATAGACAATTGTTTGGGTGCGAATTGGGGACTTTACCTTTCACATACTTAGGTATCCCAATTCACCATCGCAAGCTGACAAACGGAGAATGGAAGTGCATCGAGGACCGATTTGAAAAGAAACTGAGTTGCTGGAAGGGCAAGCTCATGTCATACGGAGGCCGATTAATTCTGATTAACTCGGTTCTCACGAGTATGCCTATGTTTCTTTTGTCGTTCTTCGAAGTCCCAGTTGGAGTTAGCAAAAGACTGGATTTCTATCGATCACGTTTCTTCTGGCAAAGCGATGAACTCAAAAGAAAATACCGTCTCGCCAAATGGGATATCATCTGTCGACCGAAAGACCAAGAGTGTCTTGGTATTGAGAATCTTGAGGTCAAGAATAGATGTCTTCTCAGCAAGTGGTTGTGGAAGCTATCTGTAGAGACTGATGCCACTTGGGCGCAGATCCTTCGTAGCAGGTATCTTCATTCCAAAACTTTGTCCCAGGTGACAGCAAGGCCGTCTGACTCGCCCTTTTGGAAAGGGCTTATGAAAGTCAAAGTAACCTTGTTTAATAGGACAAAGTTTCTTATTGGCAACGGAGCTAGCACGCGATTTTGGGAGGATACTTGGCTCGGAGAGACCCCCCCCCCTTGCCATTCAATACCCGTCGCTATATCGTATTGTTCAACGGCGTGAGGTATTCGTTGCAACGGTACTTCAATCCACTCCACTTAATATGCAGTTCAGAAGGGCGCTAATTGGCAACCATTGGGAAGCATGGCTCCATCTAGTAGGTAGACTGATGGAGGTTCAACTATCTCAACAACCCGATAAATTATGCTGGAAACTTACTAGGTCTGGAGAGTTTACAGTTAAATCATTGTATGTTGAAGTTATCAATTCAAGCTCAATTCCTAGTTCCAAACATGTTTGGGCTGTCAAAGTTCCGTTAAAGATCAAAGTGTTTATGTGGTTTGTCCATAAACAAGTAATTTTAACCAAGGACAATTTGACAAAGCATAATTGGACAGGACCTACTAGGTATAGCTTCTGTGATCGAGATGAAACTATCAAACACCTTTTTCTTGACTGCCCGTTAGCCAAAGTACTCTAGAGGACAATCCATATTGCTTTTAACATAACTCCACTGAGTTCTGCCAACATGTTATTTGGAATGTGGCTTAACGGGATAGGGCCCGAAACAGCGAGACACGTTCGTGTAGGAGTTTGTGCTTTACTATGGGCAGTCTGGAACTGCAGAAATGATTTAGTTTTTAACGGAACAACAAATATTCATTTTTTGCAGGTTATTTTCCGAGCCACTGCGTTGATCCGTATGTGGTCGCTACTCACTCTCACGGAGGCTAGGGAGCGTTTGGTTACTGGATCCATCCGCTGGAAGATGGTAGCACGGGATATATTCAACCAGTTTGGATGGCGGTCATGTAATAGGATAGGCAATTAGTTTACCTATCTGTCTTATGCCAGCCGGTTGTGGCTTTTTATGACGACTGTGGTCTTCGCCTTTTTTTCGCTCTGGGTGAGCATTCTTTTTTTCATTTTTGTGACTTTAAGACCTGGTTGAGCCTTCTTATCCGTTTAATAAGTTGGCCGTATGCATCGCTCCGATGCAGAGGCCGGGGAGTCCCCCCTTTTCAAAAAAACCAGGTAATAATTATTCAAAAGGACAGTTATACTCGATCACATGCTATCCAGAAAATATAAGTTGGTAATGCTGAACTTCAAAATAAATATATCAAATGCACTTAATAAAATGGTATCTCGGATTTTATTGAACGAATGCAAACATTTGCAGATTCGGTAGGAAGAACTATGGGCTGACTGCCACTGAAACTTCTCCTTGACTGTTTGTATAAACTGTATTGACAACATATCATCAACAATCTTCGTTCAGTTAAAGCCGGACGCTCCTAGCGTCTTCGTTCTAAAAAATAAATAAATTGTATTGACAACATATCATCAACAATCTTCGAACTTCCTCCAAACTTGCCACCGTTGAAGATGAAACTATCGGTTTTTCCGGTAGATAAGGTATGTTGTTACCTGGGTAAGTAAAAGAGAAAAGCATGGTAATTAACATAAGAGAGTGGAGCATTATAGAAGATAAAATGATGTTATCATAAGCACCAATCTCCCATTACCCAATAAAAAGTACTAGGTGTACAGTTTACTTGATGCAATCTTGCCATATGACCTACTCTGTAATTGTGCCATCCTGTTTCCTGCAGATTAGTATAGGGGAAATAAGATCACAGTTTAACAAACAAGAAATAAAGACAGTCGAATGAGCATACTGTTGGTATAAAAGAATAGCCTTGCGGATGTCCTCCAGGTTCTGTAGTACCTCTGGGTCGAATAAGGCACCCTTAGAATTGAACAGGGTCATCACATAAATCAACAAATTAGTAAAACAATTTGCGTAAAGAAACAAATTGGAAAAAGACTTTGCAAGGCAAAAACAAGAATGATGTGTAAAGTTTCAAATCCGTGACGCACCAGCTGGCTCAAATCTTCTCCCATTTTCTCGATTTTGAGGAAACAGTATATAAAGTAAAGAACATATATACCACAATCACTTCCACTTTGCTGGGGAACCTGCCATTATTTAAGAATCGTAAACAAAAATCATAATATTACGAGGCACCAATTTAGAGGATAATAATGGGTAGGTTTTTCAGCAAAGAATAAAAGTAGACAGTGTTCCAGATGTAAACTTCCCACCTCAGGGAACTCAAGCTGGACTTGAATTGTGAACTGCCCTATGTCTTCCCGCTCTTCTGTTTTTAGAATATCAGTAATGAAGCTGGCACACAAGAAATAGTGGGTTAATAAATAGCAGATTCAGAATAAGGTTGCCATTTATGGGCTATAGATCATGTAAATGTATGAACAACCTATTATGTGAACATAAATTGAGGCCTCGGTTGGCTTTCGACGTCCACTCCATGCAAAGTCTAAGTACAATGGACCATGTGGTATATATAATTTTGGACATACAAACACCTTGGTAGGCTACTATCATGGATAATAATATAAAATAATACATTATTGTTTTGATATCTTGACTCGTGTACAGCATGCATAGGGAAATATGTAAACACAACATGTTATCAATATCATCGTGTTTATAATTATTTTGGATGCTTAGAGATGGAGGAACTAAATGGATCAAACCTGTTGATGACCGACGGCAACCTCTTTGGTTGTGTTGTTGTAAGTGAATCCAACAATAGCATGCGTGGCCCCTTTGGAGTACCCAAGTAGTTTGTGTCACCAAAATTACACAACACAAGGAGGCTCCAATGTCCCCTACATATAGTCAAGGAAGTGAATATCCGGTATCATGCCAATCAAATAAGTGATTGTGCAAGATAACAAAGCGAGGAACATACCAATAAACAATAGGGATAAACACATATCGTCTTGTGAATATTTTCTTAGCTTTTACCCATGTAAGGACTTTTGATTTATGTTTCCCAATGATGTACATATCAAACCACAACGAATCAAGATACGCATAGTCACTCTTCTTTTCCGGATCTATGCCCGTCCAAAGATCCCTACATAAACAGTTATAGTAACAAATTACAAAGTAATATACTAATAAAAATAAATTGGAAATTTATAATCTAAGAAAAAGGTAGGACATACTCCATGTACAATTCAAAAATTTCATCATCAAGCATCCCTTTACTTGTTTTGTCCCTCAAGTTATATGTACTATGATTTGATTTTTTTGAGGGAGGGAGGTGATCTTGAAAGGCGGTATTTGCGTGTCCGCCTTTGCTCTTCTGGGAGTATTTGTTTTGGCGATCTACACATGTAAAAATAGAAATGACTTAGAGATGATGACACACACATACATAACATGTTAAAACACATGTACTTAAAATTCATTTCTCTTTAATGCTAGGTGGTCTTTCCGCTTCCCTAGATGTTGCGCCACTTGTAGAATAGGGACCTGACAGATCTATAT
>NC_041384.1:717218344-717220787 GCF_002162155.2 Triticum dicoccoides
GAATGTAACTATTTGCATTCCGAACGTAATTTAATTATGAAATGATCGTAAGATTACCTCGGGTGAAGAATAACTTATGATGCACCCTGTGTGATGAATAGTAACACTATATATATATATATATATATATATATATATATATATATATATATATATATATATATATACACACACACACAATATACATACTGATTACAGGAAACACATGCATTAAAATAACAATAAATAGGCTCTATGCACTACAAGTTTAATCTATGCAAGCACTAGATCAACAGCGGGGGCAAGTCATCAACATCCAATCACCTGTGTTTATAGATATGAAACACTAACTGAAAATGTATAAACCACCCAAAAAGGTGAGATGGAGACACTAATCTATTCAATAAGCTTATACATAAGGAACTCTACGATGACACTTGATTTTGAGTGGGATAATATAACCGTTCTTAAAAAATCTGATCTAGCCCTCTAAAAACCCAAGGGCATGCAATAGGCTATAATAATACAATGAAGTCCATTTCCAAGAAGCAAACGTGTAATACAATCAGGGATCATTTCGGACTTGAGGAGGTATTTTGAAAGCTTGTCCATTTGCAAGAAGTTGATCAAGCCTACCATATATGGAACCAAAACACACTCATAGATGACCCGGAGAGATCCATAGAGAAGATCACGAGGAACGACACTCACTAGTGACCATCGTGATGCATGAGAAGATTGTGCACTCACCTTGGTTATTGTGGCATGGGATGGTGGTGCCTGTGATGGCAAGTTTACCTCCCGTGGTAGCTTTCTCCTGCTCGAGCTTCTCGTTCTTCCTTTTCTCTTTCTCCAGTTCTGCACGGAGACTTTCGACTTCTTCCTGCAATGCCAGATTCTTGGATTCCAGTTCATAGTATTTCTGTTCAAAAGACAGGAGATGGCAGTTAGTAATATAGTGACCAAGATAAACTATGGATTCAAATGGATCGACCAAAATTTCGAAGACAAAGAATGGTCTAGTAATACAGACTCTAACTGATTTTCAACAATCAGCCGGATTCTCATGGGTGCACCCACTGCACTGATCGTGCCCCCACTGGAAAAATCTTACCACGTACAACTCAGATGATCTTATAACCCGAGTGAAGCCATGAATTTAAGATGTTGGTTTTAGATTTATGAAGACGGAAATAAACTAATCCTATAGACTCTAATCTTATTTCTATCAATCAATCGGAGTCTCGTGGGCTACACCTAGTGAGTGCGCTGAACGTGTCCCCACTGGATGAAAACATATTAGGCGCTAGTGGGATGACAAGTCAAAAAATTGAACGTCCGAATGAAAATGATCGACACTTACTGTGGTACTTACTGGGTTATGAGCTTTCAGAACCTCACTTGAATTGGTTGCATCCTTCTGCTTGGAGCTCACCAGCTCGGCTGAAATCATGGCCTCTTTGCCGACGCTAACCTCATCCTCTCGAGTACTGGCCAACGGATACACTACATACGAAACAGTAGGAGGCGTTGCACGTCGGGGCGCCGTAACCGCCAATGCACTCGGACTGGGTTGTACAATATCGGTCTGTGCTCGGACATTTGCATCCAAGTGAATTTCCGGAAATTTTGGTACCATCTCATGATCGGTGTCCATCTCCACTGGATTTCGCCTTACACTAGGTGGATCAACGTGCATTTGAACACGCTCTTCAGCATCCTCCACAGTAATCACTTCTTGAGTGGCTACAAACAATGCAAAGCAAGAGTTCATCAGTCCTTGCTCTACTCGAATGATTGTACAAGAAATAGAATACCTTTCGAAGTGACAACAGCAGCGTCAGATTGTCCTTTGCCTTTGCTCGCGGTCTGCTCGGTAGCTTGGCTGTTATGACTTGTAGAAGTGGCAACCCTGCATCAGCAGAGGACATAAGATGGTAATAACATCCGACTGATCAAAGCAAGATTCAGCTACATATACTTACTTGGAGACAACGGCCACCGCATTCTTTATGTTGCAGCGAGGCTGGGCTGGCAACAACAGCTGGTCAGAGGGCGTTGGGAGATCCCCAGCAGACAAGTCCACAGAAGCCAAATCAGGTCCTATTGCAACATGGCCATGGGACACTGCAGCAATATTGTTAGCAGACAGGTTCATATATCAGATAAAGCCATGACAGAACTGCAGCTATCCAACCAAATACCAATTATCAAACCAATACACACTAGTCACCATCGTGATGAGACACCCATAGAGGATCACGAGGGACGACAATCACTAGTCACCATCGTGATGAGATGGCTGTGCACTCATCGTCATGGGTGTAGCCATTAACTGGCAGGAGAATGGAGAATTCGGAATTGGGTGCAGCAGCCATTAATTGGCACGAGAGTGGAGAGAGCTAGACGTACAGATAGAGATAGATCCATCGAAGATCAAGCAGACAATCATGACAAACGGATC
>NC_041384.1:717221054-717250787 GCF_002162155.2 Triticum dicoccoides
GGACCGGTTCGTGAGCTCACCTTGGTCGACGTTATCCTTGTCGCCTCCGAGGCCACCGACCAAGTCCTGGCCGCGGCTGCCGTGGAGGGGCGCGGAAGAGAACCCAGGCGGGCCGGCGGAAGAGAAACCAGGCGGGGCGGCGGTAGCGAGAACCATGGACTTGGATTGCCTCATCGCCCGGCAGACGGGCGACGGGAAGTTGAGGCCGGGGGGACGCAAAATTGAGTATGATCCCATTGGCGACGGCGAGTTAGAAATTCAGACTGGCTATGGACAAACAAAGACTTCCTTTTTGTCTTGTGGAGCGGCAAGACGAAGACGAAGACTCTCGAGTCCATCTCTATGTATCTCTATCCTTCCATCCCTGCCAGCATTAAGTGCTGCCAATTAATGAGCATCATCTATTGCTGAGATTTTCTTAACGCCGAAGGCTGTAATGGAGCATGCATTAATCCATTCACTACGCGTAGTGGCCGCGCGCGGGAAGGATGAGGAAGCTGCGCCCATTGGGCCGGGCTTGGGCACCACACGCAAAAAATAAAAAGGAAAGGACCGTGGTGGAGCGAGAGATTGCATTCTGATTTAAGCATAAACTAGCACATGTGCTTGTGCGTTGCAATCGAAGAAATATTCTTTTTACGAAAAGCATCGGAAGATAATTGATGTGTCCATCAGAGTGGACACGGTCTGAGCCGGTCCGGTCCCGGTCCGAGCCGTCGTTTAGACCGGCCGCCGGCAGGCTGGACCGGACCGGACCAAGCAGGCGAGCGGTCCTGTTTTGGGGGGCTGGACCGGTGCCGACGAAGCCCGAGCCAGACCGACTAGACCGAATGGACCGATCAACAACCACCGGCGTCGATGTGTGCGAGTGCAACGGCAAGGTAGGCTACGTGCATGAGTGATCTGACGAAGTGGACCACGTGTGCGAGAAATTAGCTAACAACTGAAACTTCGGCGAAACCAACAAACTGAATTTTTTGAACCTGTTGAAACTGAACCAACGTAGCTCTCTCTCTCCATAACTACCAGTCCTAGTCTTTAGTGCATGATCACACAAGCTTACCTAGATGAGTTTCTTATGGAGGTTGTTAGGGTAGTGGCCACACCTGCATCCTCCTCTTCTCTGCACATTTGTAACACTCGACAAATACATAAACACCATAGTTTTAATTAGCCGGCTATAGCTTCACTATAGCCCGCTATAGCCTTTTTAGCAGGGTGCCGCTAAATGGTCGTCTTCACAAATAACCCGCTATAGCTGATTTTTGAGGACCGCCGCTATTTTCCATAGCCCGCTATTTAAAACAAACACATGACCTGTTTCTCTCCTACTGCTCCTTCTTACACTGATGAAACTGACGAAACTGAAGTGTGTGAGAAACCCTGACGAGCACAGAGGGACTCCTCGAACAGCAGCGGTGGCTTCACCTTCAAAGCGTTCGGATCATGCCCAGTTATTGCTGGTCGTGTCGGCGAGGCGTTTTACTACCTGGGGCAGCTGGTAGCCGGTGAACGTGATGTTGCCATGGCTGGAATTGGTGCCAGGTTTGGGGTCGACTCTATGGTCGCAGAACTTCAGATCGGCGCCGGTGCACGCATGGCAGCGATGGCGAGTGGCGCCAAGAGGCTATGGCGCACTGAAAAGTGAGGAAGGGATGAGAGGGGAAGCTGCGGGACATGATGGTTCACACGGGGGCTGCCGGTGGCCACGATGACGAGGCACTACAGCGGTGGTGACTACGTTTTCTCGGTCCGACCGAGCGGCTCGGTTAAAGACCGCACCAGACCGACAGTTTCTCGGGCCGAAAATTGCAGCCTGGACCGACTAGTTTTCCTACCGGGCCTGGGCCATACGGTCCGGTCCTTAACGGGCCACGAGCGGGCCAAAAGGCTTGCTCGTGTCGTCCACCCTGATGTCCATCAAACGGTTTTCACAGCGGTGGGGCGACAGAGCGAGGAGCTGCGGTGTTCTTGCGGGTCATGTTTGGTCCGTGAGATCTTCATAGTGGTGGGGTTAGGCGGAGTGGCGGCCACCATCCTATTCGTGCCTTTTTTTCCTCCGGGTCCACCTCCATGTCTAGGTTGTGGTCACCTCCTTATTTTATGGTTGCACGGCGACCTTTGGGGCATAGTTGATTCGACCACTCTCTCCTACGATAGCATCACCGGATGTATTACTAATTGCAGCGAATCCCGTTTTATTGGCATGATCAGGTAGTCCCTCCTTTACCTGGGTTTATTCTCTTTTAAAAA
The DNA here is from genome assembly GCF_002162155.2 of Triticum dicoccoides. NCBI lineage: Eukaryota > Viridiplantae > Streptophyta > Magnoliopsida > Poales > Poaceae > Triticum > Triticum dicoccoides. The sequence goes on from NC_041384.1 coordinate 717,223,308, forward strand.
AATTAACACTCACATGCCCATATTTTTTAGTCAGAGCCAAACCATCATATCCTCTTTTATTGGCATGTGTCCATATTTTTTTAATTGCATCCAACCAACGTATTCTCTTTTATCGTCAAATATCACGTGGGATGCACAACAGTTTATGTTTGGGCCAGGACTCTGGCAGCCACCAAAGCGACCTGTGTTTGTAAGGCGCGAACAAAAATCTTTAAAAAAACGATGAGTTCAAGGATCAAACTCACAACCTTAAAAACTCGACCACGTGTTGCTACCCACTCGAACAAACAGATCCTGTTAACAAATGGCCAGCGCGAATCTGTACATAGTAATAAATATTTGGGAACATATTGTAGCGTAACATTTGAAACACTTTTTATTTTTTATTTTCTTGTTTTGAAATTTTTGAAAAATAAATAAATAAATAATTATAATGGCTGAATATTCTTTGAAACATGGAAAACTTTGAAAATCCCAATTTTTTTAAACAAATGCAAGCATTTTTTTAGAAAGCTTCGTTAGATTTTGGAAAAAGTTGAGCAAAACTTGAAACGGGAAGATTTTTTGGAACTCACAAACATTTTTATGAAAACATGAACCATTTATAAGGAAACAAAAAAAAGTAATATGTGAACAATTTCTGAAAATGGAAACATGTTTCAATCATTGAAAACAATTTTCGAAAACGTTTGTTTCAAACACAAACATTAATTTGAATTTTTGAACAATTCAATAAAACACGAATATTTTTTTTAATTGTATCGTTTTTAAAAAGGCAATTTATTTTGAAAATCAGAAACAGCTTTACAAAACATAAAAAAATGCGAACATTTTTTGAGTTACGAACAAATTTTGGAACGAGAAGTAAAATTTAAAGGTTCAAATATTTTTCAAAATGGGAGACAAATTTTGAAACCCTGAAGTTTTTTCGTAAATCTGAACAAAAATTGAAATTCTGATTTTTTTGAATATACGAAAAAGGAAAAAAATAAATTAAACTTGGAAGGGAAAAAACTAAAAGCAAAAGGACAAAGGAAAAGAAAAAGAAAAAGGAAAAACAAAGAAACAGAACAAAGGAAAAAATTAAACGGGCCGGCCCAATTTCGGTGTCCTGTGCAAAACTTTGACTATTTACCGCCCAGTGCAGTAAATAAGGTTCTTAGCTGCGTGAGCAGAAAATAAATGGGCTGGCTTCGTTGGACGCAGCGCGCGCAGCCTACGTACGAAATTATTGACAAAACTATTTTTCTTTTCTAGCACATGGACGCACAAAAATTTAGTACCATCTTAGATTGATTTTTTTTCACTGTTGAATGGGTGAAAAAATCGGAGAAACACACCTTGCTTTATTAGTAGGTATAGGCATACTAGCACATATGCCCGTGCGTTGCAACGGGAGATAAAATAATATGTATTTAAAGTCGGTGAGAATTATATGTGCCAACACAACTTTGTGTGCATACGAAAAATGAACATTTAGCTTCTTGGTTCCACCGTGTGTGAAGGAATCAATCCGCTATTTTTCTATTCATTGATTGAGAGCATTTAAGAGTTTTGTTACGTCATCGTACACCAGAGAAACCCTATGCGTTATTCATTCTACTTTTCCTTTCAATCCTTTCAATCAAGGGGATTTTAAGGTATCAAGTTTCTGAATATTCTATAAAACATGACCAATTTTTTAAATAATTAACAGTTTATTCAAAATTATGTACAGTTTTGAAAAGACACAAGCAAAATATGAAAGGGAACGCCTTTTAAAATTCGCAAACAAATTCTGAAAAGACCAACTTCTTTATAAAAACATGAACATTATTTGAATTTTTAACCATTTTTTTAAAACGGGGACATGTGTTGAAAATTCGTAAGATTTTTAGAAAATGTGTATCTTTTATACATGAACATTATCTTTAATTGTGAATTTTTTCGAATTAAGAACATTTTTTTAAATGGCATTTTCCTTTTAAAAATCACAAAAAAATTCAAAAACAATACTTTTTAAAAAAATGGGAAACTTTTTGCAAGTTCCAAATATTTTTCAAAATAGAAACAAAATTTTGAAATTCTGAACATTTTCCAAAAAAATAATTTACAAAGTAAATTCTAAAACTAAAGTAAACTTGCATGGGAAAAAATAAATAGGGAAGGGAGAATAAAAATAGAAGTAAAACACAGAAACAAAGAAAAATGGGGCAGCCCATTATTGGTTGTCCTGTGCAAAACTTTGACTATTTTATCGCCCTGTGTGAAAAATAGAATTTTCCCAGCTGCGTGGGCAGAAAAATTAGTGGGCTGACTTCCCTGGGCCAGAGCGCGGCCCACAAACGAAAATTATTTTTCTAGCAAACAAACACATAAGAATTTAGTACCACCTCGGATAAAAAAATATTCTTTTCGGAGGTGAACGGATGAAAAAATTGACGAAACGCACCTTGCTTTATTAGTAAAAAAAGTAGGTATAAATATAGATTGATTTATTTAGTATGTTATAAAATTCGAAAAGAAGCCTTTGATAGATGGAGTAGCCAACCACGACAGCACAACGACATAATGGGCAGCCGGTCACGGCAGCACAACAACATCGTGTAGGAGCGCCGAGGCACCAAGGAGAGATCTAAAAGTGGAGCATGATCAGGATGTACAACGAAACCATGCCCCAACGTAGTCTCAGCTGAGGCGACAAGGGCGGAAACCTAGCCCGCGCCGCCAGGCCACCTTCCCACCCCCACTTCCCCCCTCGCAGTCGCCACAGGAGGCTGTCGGGCTAAGCCTGGGCGGAGGATGGCGGCGGAGGGGTCGACTTCCTCTCGTCAAGCCACGGGGGCTCGGGATGGGGAGGGTTTACCCCCTTCTTCTACGCCAGCTCGGGATCCATTGATGGCTTTAGCTGCGTCGCCGGCGGGCCTCTAGGCTTCCTTCTCCGGCGTGACGGCTTCTTGGCAGCCAGGGGCGGGCCTAGTTCAATTCAAGGGTATTAACTTGAATACCCATTATTTTTGCCAACAAACACATGTATCCCATGTATATGTATGGAGAAAAACAAAAAAGATACAGGAAAATAGGCTAGCTAACGAGTTCAACCCGAAAAACGAAGACTAGCCCACACCCAGACGTGACCCATGTGGCCCAAATCGATGCAACACGCAGGGCTTGCATGCACGATCCGTCGATATTCCATAGCATAGCACTTGGCTAAAAAAACTTGGGAAAAAACATGGGTAATAAAAACATCTCGCACAAGAAACGAACGCCTCCCATCCCCAATTCCGTTCGCACTCGAAGCGGTAGGGCACGGCGGCTGGGCTGATCGCCCACGCGCATGGCGGCATAGGCAGTCGGGCGGCGCGACCCAGGTATCCGACGGCAGCCATTTGTGGCTAAATTTCGTGTTTGACCATTTTCTGAAACTTGATAGAGATCTGACCTGCCTTGCAAAAAAATTTAGATTTTACCCTTTTCTTATTGCCGGAGTTTATGGAGGTAGGGTATAACAGCCTATCGCCAAGTCCCTGGCGATAGGGTTGCATACCCTACCGGGAAATTTTTCTAAGTATGAAACACAGTGCATGCTCGCACCTACCGCCGTGCACCTTGACAGTAGAGTTGTATAGCCTACCGACAGGCTGTTTGGCGGTAGGGTTGTCTCCTAGCGCGAAGGTCCTTGGCGGTAGGTTGTTCGCCATGGAACCTGGCGGTAGCAAAAGGGTTAGATCCCGAAATTTTTACAAACTGGGGTCAGATCTTGATTAACTTTTAAAAAATGGTCAAAACACGAAATTTAGCCGCCATGTGTTGGCTCTCGTTGTCTCGATCCATCTTTAATCCACCTTTGTACTCGACAGATGTGGGTATCGCCGCGTCGAAGGCTTGCTCGATCTCGTAGATAATTCGATGTGTTCGTGTATCTTAATACATTTTTATCCGCCGATGTCAAGATTGGCTTTTCTTCTTGTGTTGAATCTTAGCATAGATGTGTTAAATTTATGTATCGTTATAAGTGTTGATGCATCACCTTCGTTTTCCGCTGCCAGTAGACCGGCCGAACACCAGCAGTAATATATGCACACAATAGTAAGTTAATTTGGCTACTTGGATTTCTTTTTAGTATATTTAAATTTGTAATTACTTTGCAGTGAATTATAAATTGTTTAGGCATGAGAATTTGAATTTTCCACATGAACTATGGTGATATATTTGCTTATACATAGCAAAAACAAGGCTTTAAGCTTTGGAAAAACTGACTTTGAAATTTTGAATACACACTCTTCAAATCCTGGGCCCGTCCCTATTGGCAGCGTCTCTCACGGATGGCAGCCACAGCAGCTTCGTCGACGGGCGCCTGGTCCTCGGCCCAGCTGCTCTTCTTCGACGAGTCGGGGTGGGTGCGCACCCCCCCCCCCATGCATGCCTTTTGGGGGCGCCCCGAGGTCAAACCGGGGGCTGATACGTCTCCAACATATCTATAATTTTTGATTGTTTCATGCTATTATATTATCAATCTTGAATGTTTTATAATTATTTTATAGTCATTTTATATCTTTTTTGATACTAACCTATTGACATAGTGCCAAGTGTCAGTTGCTATTTTTTTTATATTTTTTACATCATAGAAAATCAATATTAAACAGAGTCCAAATGCCACGAAACATTACGGAGATTTTTTATGGACCAGAAGGAACATAATGGGCCCTGGCTGCGCCTGGGGTGCTCCGAGGAGAGCACAACCCACCAGGGCACGCCAAGAGGCCCAGGTGCGCCCTGGTGGGTTGTGCCCACCTCGGGTGCCCCCCGGACCGCATCTTTGCTCTATAAATATCCCAATATTCTAGAAACCCTAGGGGAGTCGACGAAATATTCATCCAGCTGCCCCAGAGTCCAGAACCACCAGATCCAATCTAGACACCATCTCGGATGGGGTTCACCACCTCGATTGGTGCCTCTCCGATGATGCGTGAGTAGTTCTTTGTAGACCTTCAGGGCCGTAGTTAGTAGCTAGTTGGCTTCCTTTCTATCTCTCTCTCTCTCTCTCTCTCTCTCTCTCTCTCTCTTGATTCTCAATATAATGGCCTCTTGGTGATCCATATGATATAACTATTTTTGCGGTGTGTTTGTTGGGATCGATGAACTTTGAGTTTATGATCAGGTCTATCTTTTTTATATCCATGAAAATATTTGAGTTTTTTTGATCTTTTTTATGCATGATCTCTTATAGCGTCATATTTCTTCTCTGATATTTGGGTTTTGTTTGGCCAACTTGATCTATTAATCTTGCAATGGGAAGAGGTGCTTTGTAGTGGGTTCGATCTTACGGTGCTTGATCCCAGTGACAGAAAAGGAACGGACATGTATGTATCGTTGCTACTAAGGATAAAATGATGGGGTCTATCTCTACATAGATAGATCTTGTCTACATCATGTCATCGTTCTTATTGCATTACTCCGTTTCTCCATGAACTTAATACACTAGATGCATGCTGGATAGCGGTCGATGTGTGGAGTAATAGTAGTAGATGCAGGAAGGAGTCGTTCTACTAATTTTGGACATGATGCCTATGTAATTATATTTGCCTGGATATCGTCATGAGTATTTGAAGTTCTATCAATTGCCCAACAGTAATTTGTTCACCCACCGTTTGCTATTTTTCTTGAGAGAAGTCACTAGTGAAACCTACGACCCCCGGGTCTCTTTCATATTATTTGCCTTTGTGATTTACGTTTCCTTTGCTTTTATTTTCAGATCTACTAAACCAAAAATACAAAAATGTCTTGCTGCAATTTATTCTTATTTATTTTATTTGGCGTTCGATCTATCAATTTACTACAAATTTACCTTATGTCTGTTTGCCTATCTTGAGGCGCCGTACCCCGGAAGGGATTGACAACCCCTTTAACACGTCGGGTTGCGAAAAGTTGTTATTTGTGTGCAGGTGTTGTTTACTGGTGTTGCTTGGTTCTCCTACTGGTTCGATAACCTTGATTGCACATCTAAGGGAAATACCTACCGCCGCTGTGCTGCATCATCCCTTCCTTTTTGGGGAAATACCAACGTAGTTTCAAGCGACATCAAAAGGAATTTCTGGTGCCGTTACCGGGGAGGATCTTCAACATATACCAGGTTCCTAATCACAAACCTCATCTCCTCGCAATTTACATTATTTGCCATTTGCCTCTTGTTTTCCTCTCCCCCACTTCACAAAAAATTGCCATTTTATTCGCCCCTCTTTTTCCGTTCGCCGTTTTCTTGTCGGATCTATTTTTTATCACAATCTTGTTGTGTGGTAATCATGAATCAAGAGAACACCAAGTTATGTGATTTCTCAGATACCAACAATAATGATTTTATCGGCACTCCGATTGCTCCTCTCGCCACTAGTGCAAGATGGAAGAGAACAGTTCTGTCAGTGAACACATACTCAAAATATCTGGGTATCATAATCACTTGATTCAGTTGGGAGTTAATCTTTCAGATGATAGTATTATTGACAGAGTTCTTCAATCACTGCCACCAATCAACAAAGGCTTCGTGATGAACTATAATATGCAAGGAATGGATAAGACAATTCCTGAGCTCTTCGCTATGCTCAAAGCTGCGGAGGTAGAAATCAAGAAGGAGCATCAAGTGTTGATGGTTAACAAGACCACTAGTTTCAAGAAAAAGGGCAAGGGAAAGAAGGGGAACTTCAAGAAGAATGGCAAGCAAGTTGCCACTCCCGGGAAGAAGCCCAAGTCTAGACCCAAGCCTAAAACTGAGTGCTTCTACTGCAAAGGGACTGGTCACTGGAAGCGAAACTGCCCCAAGTATTTGGCGGATAAGAAGGATAGCAAAGTGAACAAAGGTATATTTGATATACATGTTATTGATGTGTACCTTACTAATGCTCGTAGTAGCGCCTGTGTATTTGATACTGGTTCAGTTGCTCATATTTGTAACTCGAAACAGGGGCTACGGATTAAACAAAGATTAGCTAAGGATGAGGTGACGATGCACATCGGGAATGGTTCCAAGGTCGATGTGATCGCCGTCGGCACGCTACCTACATCTACCCTCGGGATTAGTTTTAGACCTAAATAATTGTTATTTGGTGCCAGCGTTGAGCATGAACATTATATCTGGATCTTGTTTGATACGAGACGGTTACTCATTTAAATCGAAGAATAATGGTTGTTCTATTTATATGAGTAATATATTTTATGGTCATGCACCCATGAAGGGTGGTCTATTTGTATTGAATCTCGATTGTGATGATACACATATTCATAATATTGATGCCAAAAGATGCAAAGTTGATAATGATAGTGCAACATATTTGTGGCACTGTCGTTTAGGTCATATTGGTGTAAAGCGCATGAAGAAACTCCATGCAGATGGGCTTTTGGAATCACTTGATTATGAATCATTTGATACTTGCGAACCATGCCTCATGGGCAAGATGACTAAAATTCCATTCTCTGGAACAATGGAGCGAGCTAATGACTTATTGAAAATAATACATACCGATATATGCAGTCCGATGAGTGTTCAGACTCGCGGTGGGTATCGTTATTTTCTAACCTTCACAGATGATTTGAGAAGATATGACTATATCTACTTAATGAAACACAAGTCTGAAACATTTGAAAAGTCCAAAGAATTTCAGAGTGAAGTGGAGAATCATCATAACAAGAAAGTAAAGTTTCTACGATCTGATTGCAGAGGCGCATATTTGAGTTACGAGTTTGGCCTTCATTTAAAACAATATGGAATAGTTTCACAACTCACGCCACCTGGAACACCACAGCGTAATGGTGTGTCTGAACATGGTAACCGTACTTTATTAGATAATGTGCGATCTATGATGTCTCTTATCGATTTACCACTATTATTTTGGGGTTATGCATTAGAGACAGCTGCATTCACTTTAAATAGGGCACCGTCTAAATATGTTGATACGACACCGTATGAACTGTGTTTTGGCAAGAAACATAAGCTGTCATTTCTTAAAGTTTGGGGTTGCGATGCTTATGTGAAAAGCTTCAGCCTGATAAGCTCGAACACAAATCGGAGAAGTGTGTCTTCATTGGATACCCAAAAGAAACTATTGGGTACACCTTCTACCACAGATCCGAAGGCAAGATCTTTTTTGCTAAGAATGGATCCTTTCTAGAGAAGGAGTTTCTCTTGAAAGAAGTGAGTGGGAGGAAAGTAGAACTTGATGAGGTAATTGTACCTTATCTCAAATTAGAAAGTAGCTCATCATAGAAAACCATTCCCGTGATGCCTACACCAACTAGAGAGGAAGCTAATGATAATGATCATGAAACTTTAGATCAATTTACTACCGAACCTCGTAGGTCAACCAGAGCACATTCCGCACCAGAGTGGCACGGTAACCCTATTCTGAAAGTCATTTTACTAGACCATGACAAACCTACGAACTATGAAGAAGCGATGATGAGCCCAGATTCCGATAAATGCCTTGAGGCCATGAAATCTGAGATAGGATCCATGTATGAGAACAAAGTGTGGACTTTGGTTGACTTGCCTGATGATCGGCGAGCCATAGAGAATAAATGGATCTTCAAGAAGAAGACTGACGCTGATGGTAATGTTACTGTCTACAAAGCTCGACTTGTCGCGAAAGATTTTCGACAAGTTTAAGGAGTTGACTACGATGAGACTTTCTCACTCGTAGCGATGCTTAAGTCTGCCTGAATCATGTTAGCGATTACCGCATTTTATGATTATGAAATCTGGCAAATGGACGTCAAAACTGCATTCTTTAATAGATTTTTAAAGAAAAGTTGTATATGATGCAACCAGAAGGTTTTGTCGATCCTAAAGGTGCTAACAAAGTGTGCAAGCTCCAGCGATCCATCTATGGACTGGTGCAAGCATCTCAGAGTTGGAATATACGCTTTGATAAGGTGATCAAAGCATATGGTTTTATACAAACTTTTGGAGAAGTCTGTATTTACAAGAAAGCGAGTGGGAGCTCTATAGCATTTCTAATATTATATGTAGATTACATATTGTTGATTAGAAATGATATAGAATTTCTGGATAGCATAAAAGGATATGTGAATATAAAAAATTCAATGAAAGACCTTGGTGAAGCTGCTTATATATCAGGCATCAAGATCTATAGAGATAGATCAAGATGCTTAATTGGACTTACACAAAGCATATACCTTGATAAAGTTTTGAAGAAGTTCAAAATGGATCAGTCCAAGAAAGGGTTCTTGCCTATGTTACAAGTTGGAAAGTTGAGTCGGACTCAATGACCGACCACTGTAGAAGACAGAGAGAAAATGAAAGTAATTCCCTATGCCTCAGCCATAGGTTCTATCATGTATGCTATGCTGTGTACCAGACCTGATGTGTGCCTTGTTATAAGTTTAGCGGGGAGGTACCAAAGTAATCCAGGAGTGGATCACTGGACAACGATCAAGAACATCCTGAAGTATCTGAAAAGGACTAAGGATATGTTTCTCGTTTATGGAGGTGACAAAGAGCTTGTCGTAAATGGTTACATCGATGCTAGCTTTAACACTGATCCGGATGACTCTAAGTCACAAACCGGATACATATTTATATTGAATAGTGGAGCTGTCAGTTGGTGCAGTTCCAAGCAAAGCGTCGTGGCAGGATCTACGTGTGAAGCGGAATACATAGCTGCTTCGGAAGCAGCAAATGAAGGAGTTCATATCCGATCTAGGTGTAATACCTAGTGCATCGGTTCCAATGAAAATCTTTTATGACAATACTGGAGCAATTGCCTTGGCGAAGGAATTCAGATTTCATAAAAGAACCAAACACATCAAGAGACTCTTCAACTCCATCTGTGATCAAGTAAAGGAGGGAGACATAGAGATTTGCAAAATACATACGGATCTGAATGTTGCAGTGTTGGGGAACATAGTAATTTCTAAAAAATTCCTACGCACACACAAGATTATGGTGATGCATATCAACGAGGGGGGAGAGTGTCGTCCACGTACCCTCTTAGACCGTTAAGCGGAAGCGTTATGACAACGAGGTTGATGTAGTCGTACGTCTTCACGATCGACCGATCCTTAGTACCGAACGTACGGCACCTCCGCGTTCAGCACATGTTCAGCTCGGTGATGTCCCGCGAACTCACGATCCAGTAGAGCTCGGGGAAGAGTTTCGTCAGCACGATGGCGTGATGACGGTGATGATGATGCTACTGACGCAGGGCTTCGCCTAAGCACTGCTACGATATAATCGAGGTGGATTATGGTGGAGGGGGGCACCGCACACGGCTGGAATAGATCAACAGATCAACTTGTGTGTTCTAGGGTGCCCCCTTGCCCCTGTATATAAAGGATGGAGGAGGGGAGGCCGGCCAGCCCCTAGGGCGCGCCAGAAGTGTGGAGTTCTACTAGGACTCCCTAGTCCTAGTAGGATTCCTCCTCCCATGTGGAATAGGAAAAGGGGAAGGGAAAAGGGGAAGGGAAAAGGAGAAGGAAGGAAGGGGCGCCCCCCTTCCCTAGTCCAATTCGGACCAGACCATGGGGAGGGGTACGGCCACCTTTTGAGGCCTTTCTCTCCTTTCTTGTATGGCCCATTAAGGCCCAATACGAATTCCCGTAACTCTTCGGTACTCCGAAAAATATCCGAATCACTCAGAACCTTTCCGGTGTCCGAATATAGTCGTCCAATATATCGATCTTTACGTCTCGACCATTTTGAGACACCTCGTCATGTCCTCGATCTCATCCAGGACTCCGAACTACCTTCGGTACATCAAATCACATAACTCATAATACAAATCGTCACCGAACGTTAAGCGTGCGGACCCTACGGGTTCGAGAACCATGTAGACATGACCGAGACACATCTCCGGTCAATAACCAATAGCGTAACCTGGATGCTCATATTGGCTCCTACATATTCTACGAAGATCTTTATCGGTCAAACCGCATAACAACATACGCTGTTCCCTTTGTCATCGGTATGTTACTTGCCCGAGATTCGATCGTCGGTATCTCAATACCTAGTTCAATCTCGTTACCAGCAAGTCTCTTTATTCGTTCCATAATACATCATTCCGCAACTAACTCATTAGTTACAATGCTTGCAAGGCTTATAGTGATGTGCATTACCGAGAGGGCCCAGAGATACCTCTTCGACAATCAGAGTGACAAATCCTAATGTCGAAATACGCCAACTCAACAAGTACCTTCGGAGACACCTGTAGAGCACCTTTATAATCACCCAGTTACGTTGTGACGTTTGGTAACACACAAAGTGTTCCTCCGGTAAACGGGAGTTGCATAATCTCATAGTCATAGGAACATGTATAAGTCATGAAGAAAGCAATAGCAACATACTAAACGATCAAGTGCTAAGCTAACGGAATGGGTCAAGTCAATCACATCATTCTCTTAATGATGTGACCCCGTTAATCAAATGACAACTCATGTCTATGGCTAGGAAACTTAACCATCTTTGATTCAATGAGCTAGTCAAGTAGAGGCATACTAGTGACACTCTGTTTGTCTATGCATTCACACATGTATCAAGTTTCCGGTTAATACAATTCTAGCATGAATAATAAACATTTATCATGAAATAAGGAAATGAATAATAACTTTATTATTGCCTCTAGGGCATATTTCCTTCAGTCTCCCACTTGCACTAGAGTCAATAATCTAGATCACATCACCATGTGATTAACATCGATAGTTCACATCATCATGTGATTAACACCCATAGTTCACATCACCATGTGACCAACACCCAAAAGGTTTACTAGATTCAGTAATCTAGTTCACATCACTATGTGATTAACACCCAAAGAGTACTAAGGTGTGATCATGTTTTGCTTGTGAGAGAATCTTAGTCAACGGGTCTTTCACATTCAGATCCGTTATGTATTTTGCAAATTTCTATGTCTACAATGCTCTGCACGGAGCTACTTCAGCTAATTGCTCTCACTTTCAATATGTATCCAAATTGAGACTTAGAGTCATCTGGATCAGTGTCAAAACTTGCATCGACGTAACCCTTTACAACGAACCTTTTGTCACCTCCATAATCGAGAAACATATCCATGTTCCACTAAGGATAAGTTTGACCACTATCGAGTGATCTACTCCTAGATCACTACTGTACTCCCTTGCCAAACTCAGTGTAGGGTATACAATAGATCTGGTGCACAGCATGGCATACTTTATAGAACCTATGGCTGAGGCATAGGGAATGACTTTCATTCTCTTTCTATCTTCTGTCGTGGTCGGGCTTTGAGTCTTACTCAACTTCACACCTTGCAACACATGCAAGAACTCTTTCTTTGACTGTTCCATTTTGAACTAATTCAGAATCTTGCCAAGATACATACTCATTGAAAATCTTTATCAAGTGTCTTGATCTATCTCTATAGATCTCGATGCTCAACATGTAAGTAGCTTCACCGAGGTCTTTCTTCAAATACTCCTTTATGCTTTCCAGAAAATTCTACATCATTTCTGATCAACAATATGTCATTTACATATATACTTATCAGAAAGGCTGTAGTGCTCCCACTCACTTTCTTGTAAATACAGGCTTCACCGCAAGTTTGTATAAAACTATATGCTTTAATCAACTCATCAAAGCGTATATTCCAACTCCGAGATGCTTGCACCAATCCACAGATGGATCGCTGGAGCTTGCACATTTTGTTAGCACCTTTAGGATTGACAAAACCTTCTAGTTGCATCATATACAACTCTTTTTTAATAAATCCATTAAGGATTGCAGTTTTGTTATCCATTTGCCAGATTTCATAAAATGCGGCAATTGCTAACATGATTCGAACAGACTTTAAGCATCGATACGAGTGAGAAAATCTCATCATAGTCAACACCTTGAACTTTGTCAAAACCTTTTTCCGACAAGTCTAGCTTTGTAGATAGTAACACTACTATCAGCGTTGAAAGGATCGATATGGTTGACTAGAGGGGGTGAATAGGCAACTAACAATTTTTAGCTTTTCTTTAACAATTTAAACTTTGCATCAAAGTAGGTTGTCTAGATATGCAACTAGGTGAGCAACCTATATGATGCAACAAGGATAGGACCACAAGCAAGCAAGATATATGAAACAAATAAGCTTGCACAAGTAAAGGCACGAGATAACCAAGAGTGGAGACGGTGGAGACGAGGATGTGTTGCCGAAGTTCCTTCCCTTTGAGAGGAAGTACGTCTCCGTTGGAGCGGTGTGGAGGCACAATGCTCCCCAACAAGCCACTAGGGCCACCGTATTCTCCTCACGCCCTCACACAATGCGAGATGCCATGATTCCACTATTGGCGCCCTTGGAGGCGGCGACCGAACCTTTACAAACTAGGTTGGGGCAATCTCCACAACTCAATTGGAGGCTCCCAACGACACCACGAAGCTTCACCACAATGGACTATGGCTTCGCGGTGACCTCAACCGTCTAGGATGCTCAAACACCCAAGAGTAGCAAGATCCGCAAGGGATTAGTGGGGGGAATCAAATATCTCTTGGTGGAAGTGTAGATCGAGGCCTTCTCAACCACTCCCGAGCAAATCAACAAGTTTGGTCGGCTAGGGAGTGAGATCGGGCGAAAATGGAGCTTAGAGCAATAATGGAGCTTAGGGGTGGAAGAGGTGAGTCAACGGGGAAGAAGGGGACCCCTTATATAGTGTGGAAAAAGGATCCAACCGTTACCCACCAACCAGCCTGCGGCCAGCGGTACTACCACGCCTCGCTAGCGGTACTACCGCAAGGCCGCGCGGTACTACTGCTTGCAACTAGGCGGTACTACCGCACGGCTCTGCGGTACTACCGTACCGACCCACGGTACTGCCACAACCCAGCGACAGTAAAGATAAACAGACGCGCAGGAGCTGGGGGCGGTACTTCCGCACGCGCGGTACTACCGCGCCCCCCATGCGGTACTACCGCAAGGCAAAAACCCCCAGCCAGGGGGAAGGGAACTTCCGTGCCTACTTCCAAAAAGAAACGGAAGTAGCAAAAACCCGACACAGTAGTACCGCCAAGGGGCGGTACTATTGCCTGACTACATAGCGTGGTACTACCGCTCCGCGAAAACGATACTACCGTGGTAGGTGCGGATGTAAAAAATTACATCCGCCCCTACTACCGTGAAGGGGCGGCACTAGCCTGGTGGGCAGCGGTACTGCAGCTCCAGGGGAGCGGTACTACCGTGGGCACCTGCGGTACTATCGCGCCACCGCGCGGTACTACCGCAGATGCCTACGGTACTACCGTTTTCCTGGGAGCAGTACTACCGCGACCAACCACATCAGCCAGACAAGGGAGGCAAGAAAACGGAGGAAGCTCCAAGGAAAAAGGAGGGGACAAGAAGGAGATGTGTACGTGATGATTCCACCCAACCTTTCCAATGCGGACCCCCTCTTAATAGTACGGCTTTCCTATGACTCAAATCCACCAAAAAGAAACGTAGAAAAGATGCCGTCTTCATCAGTCTTCGAGGGGCACCCAATCGTCTTGTGCCTAGCAATGAAGTGTCTGGAATACTCAAGGCACACGATTAGTCCGCAAATGCGTTGTCATCAATCACCAAAACACTTAGGGATAAATATGCCCTTACAATCTCCCCCTTTTGGTGGATTGATGACAATACGGGATTTGCACAAGGAAAATAAAAAAAGTAAATGCAAACCCCTCCTCTCTAGAATATAGACGGGGTCCCCCTAGATGTGTGTCACCTAGATGAGTGCTTTGGACTACACGGCACACGAATAATAGGATCAAAGCTCCCCCTATATTATAGAGACAAGGCATATCTATCACTAGACAAGATAGCACACACATAAGTTAACTACGATAGATAAAGTGCATATGTCTTACACCATATGAGGAAAGGTCTCAAAAGCACAAACCAAACAAGAGCAAACAAGCACAAACGAGGTCCAAAAGACAAAGCAAATAAACGCACCAAGCACGACACAACGCAAATCCCTACACTCTCTCCCCCTTTGGCATCGAGACGCCAAAAAGGCAGAGAGGACACCTACACACACGGGGTGGCTCAGGAAGAGAAGTCGTCCCACTGCTCCTCGTGCTCCTCGTCAGACTCAGCGGCGGGGATAGTCTCCTCGAAGTCATCCTCTGAACTGGTCCACTTGTATCCCTGCTTTGACATCCAGGCAGCCTCAGGTGTGATGACGTCCTCAGACCCGCCAGACACATCCTCTCCAAAGAGCCTCATAACCTTCTTGTCACGGCGGCGACTCTCCTTGTCTGCCACGTGAGCCTTGTACTGTCCCTTTGCCTGCATGCATAAGAGAGTCTTCATCTTGTCCTTTAGCTTCTTGGCCCATGACGGCTCAGAGGAAGGAGTGGTGGACCTAGCAACACGGTCCTCAGCAACATTCCCAGCAGCAGCCTCCTCCTCACCAGCAGCCCTCCTAGCAGAAGAGGCCTCAGCACGGGTAGTGGTGTTGGCCCAGTTGGGCTTGACGCGGAGGCTGATGGACTCATGGCGAATCCAGTCTGGAGCAAGGAACTCATCACCCGGGTACATCTTCTCCCAAGTGGTGGAGAGAAGCAGAAACAGGTACGGTCCATAGATAGGTACCTTGCGAGTGAACACCACAAACCGAAGCTCACACCACATGATGTGTGAGACATCAAGTGGCTGAGTCTGAGAAGAACGTGCCTCTGCACACAGGAGCAACATGTCCACTAGATATGCATGGACCTTGTCCTTGTCACCAATGCGTGGGAACAGTGTGTTGCGGAAGATGCGATGCATGATATCCAGAAAGGAGTTTAACACCCAAGTTGACTTGCCATTGGGGAGCACCTTCTCAACAAGGAAAGGCTGAAGCAGGTTCTTGTTGGCAGACTCAGAGTTGGCATGGGGGCGAACACCAACGGGGGTGTGAAGCCCGTCATCAGGAATGTGCAGCAGATCCATGAACTCTTTCCATGTAGCAGACAGCTGACGGCCGTTGGTCATCCAGGTCATCCTCCGCTCCTCCCTGGGATGAAAGTACACTGAGGCAAGGAACTGATAGATGAACCCAGGGTCATAGTCATGGTGAAAAGAGATCACCGGCTCAATAGCAGACTGCTCCACCAAGTCTAGAGCCTCTCCAAAATAGTCACGAAACTTGTCCTTTCGCATGTGATGCATGTCTATCCACTTTACATCCACGAAGGTATTCTGCTTGCTCTTGATCACATCCAGATAGATGAGAACCTGTTGCTTGTTCCAGAACATCTCGGTGCCTCTGAGCACAGCCCGAGGAGTCACATAGGAATTGATCCTCCGGCGTTCGACATACTCAGAGACAGAAATCTTGTCCATGCCCTTAGCAGGTTCCTTTTGCTTGCTGGCAGTGGTCTTGACATTGCGCTTGGGGGCATTGGAGCCCTCTAGGGCTTCATCTTGGGGGTTGCGCAGACGCTTGGAGCCAGTGTCACGACTGGGATTGGAACGGTGAGAGCCACCACCTGAGACACAAAAACACAAAACACCCACAACAGCCAAGAGGGATTAATGCAAAGACCACAACAAAGCAAGAGAAACAAGCAGAAAGCATACATGATAAATGCCTAGAGAGAGATTTGATCCCTATGGTAGTACTGCCAAGTGCTGCGAAGCTAAGATAGTAGTACTGCTCTTAGACGCGGTAGTACAGTGCAAGGTCATGGTAGTACCGGGTCTAGGAGCGGTAGTACGACCTTAGCGCCTCGGCTACCGCGGTACTACCGCGTCTGCTGAGCGGTAGTACCGCATGAGCTAGCATGGTAGTACCGCACATCAGACACAGTAGTACCGCACCACGTCAGATCTAAACAAGTTCAAATTTGAGAAAAGCCCGCGAAACCACGGTGGTACTACGGTTGGACAAAGCTACCACAAGACAGCATATCAAGTATGATTCCTACGCATCACGACTCTCCTACATCCTACTCTTGCATAGATTTGTCCTAAAATCTCAAGAACACCAAGTTTCTCCCCAAAAACCTAGAAGCAAGAGAACAGCCAAGAAAAAGAGGGATTTGGGGAAAAACCTTGGTACATGGCAAGAGGAAGTGGTGGGGAACGATCCCACCGGTCGGAATCCGAGGAGAGTGGCCGGAGACAAAGATCCGGCGAGGGCCTCCGGCGCCGTTCTTGAGCGAGAGAGAGAGAGAGAGAGAGAGAGAGAGAGAGAGAGACGTGGGGAGAGAGACAAATGAATGGGTATGGGGAGTTGGAACTCCCCTGCCCGAGTCATAACCCCACGCTCCCTCGACGGCGCGGTAGTATCGTGCCCCAACGCGGTAGTACCGTCCGGCGCGGTACTTCCGAAGTACTGCACCTGAGCGGTAGTACCGTGTTGTGGCGCGGTAGTACCGTACCTCCCAAAGCGGTAGTACCGCGGCCAGCCGCGGTAGTACCGTGAGCTCAAGAAGATGCACATTTCGAGCACATGAAAAACTGGGTCTTTGCACAAACACTCCGAGCCAACACGACACCACAAGACCACGCAACACACAAAGCCAGAAAGGCACACGACAAACGAAACAACCACGAGACACCACCTCTCCAAAGAGAGGGCGGTGGCCATAGCCACCTATGTTTGAGTCAATTGGTATGGCACCGCGAAGAATTATCCTTGGGTACATGACCAAAACTCGTCTTTGAAGCACAAGTACCATCAAACATGGCTAATGTGAAAGACTTGATCAATTTATGCATAATGGGGGGAGGGAGAGTTCATTGAGAGAACATCACTCCCCCTATGTCCATGCCTACATCTAAACAGGACAACACGTTGAGTATGGTGGGGTGTGCAAGGGTTCAAGCAACATTGCTCGAATCAATGATATTTAGCTCATGCCTTAACTCGCGAAATCTTGCTTCATCCAAGGGCTTCGTGAAGATATCTGCAAGGTTATCATGAGTGGTGTCATAGTTGAGCTCGATCTCTCCTCGCCTAATGTGATCCCGGATGAAGTGATACCGAATCTCAATATGCTTCGTCTTGAAGTGTTGCACCGGATTGAGAGAGATCTTGATGGAACTTTCATTGTCACACCAAAGAGGCACTTTGTCACAAATGACACTGTAATCCTTTAAAGTTTTCCTCATCCATAAGAGTTGTGCACAACAACTACTGGCCGCCACATACTCTGCTTCGGTGGACGAGAGAGACACACAACTTTGCTTTTTGGAAGACCAACTTACCAAAGAGCAACCAAGAAATTGGTACCCTTCGGAAGTGGACTTCCTATCCACTTTGTCTCCCGCCCAATCGGAATCCGAATACCCTACAAGCTTGAAGTTTTCTCCTCTTGGGTACCATAGGCCAAAGTTTGGGGTATGAGCCAAATATCGAAAGATTCGTTTGACCGCCACATAGTGACTTTCCTTAGGTGCGGCTTGAAAACGTGCACAAATTCCCACACTCAACATGATATTCGGTCAAGATGCACAAAGGTAAAGCAAGAAACCTATCATGGAGCAATATACCTTTTGATCCACCGCTTTACCATTGGGATCTATGTCAAGTTGGCACTTGGTGGGCATGGGAGTGGAAGCCAGCTTGACATCACTTAGCTTGAATCTTTTGAGCATGTCTTGAGTATATCCGGCTTGATTGATGAAGGTTCCTTCTCTTCTTTGCTTCACTTCGAACCCTAGAAAGAACTTCAACTCTCCCATGGAAGACATCTCGAACTTTGAGGTCATGAGAGTGGCAAATTCCTCATTGAAAGCTTTGTTAGGGGAACCAAAGATAATATCATCAACATATAATTGGCACACAAACAACTCCCCTTTGACCTTCTTAGTAAAAAGAGTGGGGGCGATTAGCCCAACTTCGAAACCACGGTCTTGTAACAACTTGGTAAGGTGGTCATACCACGCACGTGGGGCTTGTTTAAGGCCATAGAGTGCCTTATCGAGTTGATACACATGATCGGGAAAGTAGGGATCCTCGAACCCGGAGGGTTGCTTGACATAAACCAATTCATTAATGGGACCATTAAGAAAAGCACTCTTCACATCCATTTGTTATAACTTAAAGTTATGATGAGAAGCATAGGCAATCAACATGCGAATAGATTCAAGACGAGCAACGGGAGCAAAGGTTTCACCATAGTCGATACCCTCGACTTGGGAGTAGCCTTGTGCTACCAAACGAGCCTTGTTGCAAATGATAATCCCATGGGCATCTTGCTTGTTCTTAAATATTTACTTGGTTCCGATGACATTGTGGTTCCCCGTCGGTCTTGGCACCAATCTCCACACTTTGTTGCGCTCGAAGTTGTTGAGTTCTTCATGCATGGCATTGAGCCAATCCGGATCTTCTAGCGCCTCATAGACCTTGTGGGGTTCCACACAAGAGACAAACGTGTGATGCTCACAATAATTTGCTAATTGTCTACGAGTGCTTACCCCCTTTCGTAAGCTTCCAAGCACATTCGTCATGAGATGATCCTTGGTGGAGAGCTTGGAAGCAACCTTGGCGGCACGACGCTCCAATTCCTCCTCGGGGGTGAGACGAGGAGTGGTCACTTGATCATCTTGAGCGTCGTCTTGAGCTTGTTCTTGTTCTTGAACTTGCTCGGAGGAGAGAACTTGACCTTGGGCATCACTAGATGTGTCAACACCGTCTTGAGAGTGATCTTGCCCTTGGTCATGTTCTTGAGGATGAGGGCCTTCATGTTGTTCTTCGGAAGCGCGTGGGCCTTGGGTTGGTGATGGCTCTGCTTGAGTGGAGCTTTGTCCTTCTCCTTCGGCCACAAGGGGTTCCTCAATGGGTAGGATAAAGCCAACACCCATTCTTCTTATGCCTTGGGGAGGAATTTCGTCACCTACATCACAAGTGCCACTTTGCTCCACTTGGGAGCCGTTATTCTCATCAAACTCCACGTTACACGTCTCCTCAATAAGTCTCATGGATTTATTGAGGGCACGGTAAGCATGAGAGTTTGTAGCATAACCAACAAATATGCCCTCATAAGCTCTAGCCTCAAATTTAGACAACCGAACACCTTTCTTGAGAATGAAACACTTAAACCCGAACACCCGGAAGTACTTGAGGTTGGGCTTGTTACCGGTGAGTATCTCATATGGAGTCTTGTTCAAGCCCTTGCGGAGGTAGAGCCGATTGGATGCATGACACGCGGTGTTGATGGCTTCGGCCCAAAAGTTGTACGGAGACTTGAACTCCGCCATCATGGTCCTTTCCGCATCCATCAACGTCTGGTTCTTCCTCTCCGCAACACCGTTTTGTTGAGGGGTGTAAGGTGCGGAATATTGATGCTTGATCCCCTCATCACTAATAAACTCATCCAAGGTGTAGTTCTTGAACTCGGTGCCGTTGTCACTTCTTATTGTCAAGATCTTTGCATTGTATTGACGTTGTGCTTCATTTGCAAAGTCAATGACGGTTTGTTGGGTCTCGCTCTTCCTCTTGAAGAAATACACCCACATGTACCTTGAGTAGTCATCCACAATCGCCAAGCAATACTTCCTACCTCCAAGACTATCGAAGGATGGAGGCCCAAAGAGATCCATGTGAAGGAGCTCCAAAGGCCTCTTTGAATAAATGATAGTCGTGGGAGGGTGAGCCTTCTCATGTAGCTTTCCTTCGATACAAGCACTGCAAGCACGATCTTTAGCAAAACTAACATTCGTTAGTCCACGGACATGGTCCCCCTTGAGGAGACTTTGCAAAGATCTCATATTGACGTGGGCTAAACGGCGATGCCAAAGCCATCCCACATCAACTTTAGCCATTAGGCACGTCGCGGTCTTAGTGGGTCGCTCCGAAAAGTTAATCACATATAGACCGTTCTCGACATGCCCAACAAAGGCTACTTTAAGAGTCTTGCTCCACAAGAGGGCCACGGTATCGATATCAAAGAAAGTGACAAAGCCCATGATTTCAAGTTGATGAACGGAAAGTAAATTGTATGCAAGGGACTCAACAAGCATGACCTTCTCGATCGTGAGATCATGAGAGATGACCACCTTGCCAGGTCCCAATACCTTAGAAGATGAGGCGTCACCCCACTCGACATTGGTGGGCATAGATGGAACCTTGTGCACGTCCACCACCAAGTCCTTGCTTCCGGTCATATGATTTGTAGCTCCGCTATCGAGCAACCATGATCCCCCACCAGAAGCAAACACCTACAAGAGATAAATGCTTGGTTTTAGGTACCCATTTTGTAATGGGTCCTTTGATGTTAATAACAAGGGTCTTTGGAACCCAAATAGACCATTCAATGTATTCATGAAGAGAACCAACAAATTTGGCATAAACATGCCCATCACTAGCACGGCATAACACATAAGAAGGATTAAAATCGCCGGCTTTGTTGGGAGGGGTGGCATTGCCCTTCTTGACATTGCCACCCTTTGCATTGTTCTTCTTATTCTCCTCGGAGGCACTCTCTCCCTCCTTCACAAAGGTTTGCATGAGAGGAGGAGGTCATTTGGTCTTGTCATTCTTCTTCTTGTTCTTGGAGTCGGGCACGTACCCAACCCCTTCCTTGGCCACAACTCCCTTTTGGTTGATCAAGAGATCCTTGAGGTTCTTCTTTCCTTGTATGCAAGTCACAAGACCTCTTTCAAGTTGCCCCTTTAGCTTAGCATTCTCCTCAATGAGATGCACATGCTCACAACACGGGTTAGTAGCATTTGCATTATCAATTAACATCATACAAGGGAAAGTGGCTTTTTCCTTGGTTAGCTTTACTTGAAGTTGATCATGAGACTCTTTGAGGCTAGCATGAGCACCCTTCAAGACCTTGTGAGCCTTGTCAAGTAGATCAAAATCCTCTTTGAGTCTAGCAAAATCAACCTCAAGTTCGGCCTTCTTGGAGTTTAGCACATGAGAAACAATTAGGACATGATCATAATCTTTCTTTAACTTAGCATGATCAACATTGTGTGACTCCTCAAGAGCCAAACGAAGACAACGCTCTTCCTCAAGAGCATTGGAAAGATCCGAAATCTCATCGGCATAGTCACGACTATGCCCTTCCATCTTAGTGCTGGTGTTTTCGTGAGCCTCGATCATGTCATTGGCTTCACCAAGTTGTTCCAAGAGAGCAACAAAGTGCTTCTTGGATTTTCCCTTGAGTTTTCCCATAAAGGCCTCAAACTCATTAGCCTCCACATTAGATTCCTCGAGTTCATTAATGCTATCCATCGGAGAAGGATGATTAATGATGGTAGTTTTGATGTTGGAGGTTACCTTGTTGGTGGCTTTAGCCATGAGGCACTTGACGGTGATGCTCGGTGAGTCGAAGAGAGACACCCGTGGAGTCGTAGCAATGGCAACGGAGGCCATGGCAACCGACTCATCACTTTCATCATCGTCATCATCCTCATTGTACTCTTCTTGTACCACCAATGCCTTGGGAGGAGTCTTCTTGGTGAAGTTGCTCTTGTTGGGGAACGACTTGGCCTTGTCCTTTCGGATGAGCTTGCCACCATTGTCTTCCCTCTTCTCATACGGGCACTCCGCAACAAAATGACTCACGTTGCCACAATTGTAGCAAGTACTTACACGTTGCTTGCTCTTCGTGCAACTTGAGTTGTTTTTGCTAAAGTTTGGCCTCGAGTTTTTCTTGCTCCAAAATTGCCTTGAAGCAAGTGCCATGTGTTCATGATACGCATACTTCGTATCTTTGGGGTTGCTCTCCTATTCTTCCTCTTCTTCTTCTTCAACGGTGAGCTTGGCCTTTAAAGCAAGGTTAGGTTTCTTTGCCCTTTGAGAACGAAGCACCGCATTGTCGGCGGTCTTGTCCAAAATGTTCATGGCCACAAACTCATCCAAAACTTCGCTTGAGGTCAAAGTGTGGAAGTCCAGTCTTTGACGAATGACGGAGGACATGGCCTTGTGATAGGGCATCATTGCCTTAAGGAATTTGCGCTTGATCCAATTGTCATCCGTGTCCTTGCTCCCGTGATCTCGTAGTGAGACCGCGAGTTTGGTTACTCTCCGATAAAGCTCACGAGGTTCTTCATCTTCTTTCATTGCAAACTCATCGGCCTCATCTTGCACCACTTCATAGTTGGAGCGTTGAATGTTTGCGCTTCCCTGGTAGAGAGAGACAACACAATGCCATGCATCTTTGGCCAAGGCGAAGGGACGAAGATGAGGTAGGTCTTCGGGTGGAATTGCATCTTGAATGATGAAGAGAGCATTCTCATTGAATTGATTGTCCGCGGCTTCTCGAGGAGTGAAGTTGCTTGGATCATGCAGATAGAAACCTTCTTCAATGATTCTCCAAAGGTTAGTGTTGACATGATTTAAATGACGTTTAAAGCGGTAAACCCAAGAATCAAAGTCCTCATTTTTCACAATCTTAGGGGGAGGACCGGCATGATTCAAATGAGTGGAAGGAACCGGTCCACCATAAACAAGTGGTGGTTCCACATGAGCAAAGATGCCGGTGCCATTTTTACCACTAGAAGAAGGAGCCTTTTCACTACTAGCTTCCCCCTTGTCGGGGATAGCATCCGTCACCTTGTCGGTGGGGTCACCCACTTTCAACGGTGCGGTGGATAGTTTAAGCCCCTCAAGAAATTTAGTAAACATGCTTTCAACTTCGGTCGTCATGGAGGTTTTCAATGTCTCCAAGGCCACATTGAACTCCTCACGAGAGACCGAGGTTCCCCCATCGCCCGTAGACGAGGTCGGATTCACACCGGAGTGTTCCTGCACACCGTCTACGGTATCAACCATACTCTTTGGAAGGTAAAGTCCTTAATAAAGAGACGAGGCTCTGATACCAATTGAAAGGATTGATATGGTTGACTAGAGGGGGGTGAATAGTCAACTAACAATTTTTAGCTTTTCTTTAACAATTAAAACTTTGCATCAAAGTAGGTTGTCTAGATATGCAACTAGGTGAGCAACCTATATGATGCAACAAGGATAGGACCACAAGCAAGCAAGATATATGAAACAAATAAGCTTGCACAAGTAAAGGCACGAGATAACCAAGAGTGGAGACGGTGGAGACGAGGATGTGTTGCCGAAGTTCCTTCCCTTTGAGAGGAAGTATGTCTCCGTTGGAGCGGTGTGGAGGCACAATGCTCCCCAAGAAGCCACTAGGGCCACCGTATTCTCCTCACGCCCTCACACAATGCGAGATGCCGTGATTCCACTATTGGTGCCCTTGGAGGCGGCGACCGGACCTTTACAAACTAGGTTGGGGCAATCTCCACAACTCAATTGGAGGCTCCCAACGACACCATGAAGCTTCACCACAATGGACTATGGCTTCGCGGTGACCTCAACCGTCTAGGATGCTCAAACACCCAAGAGTAACAAGATCCGCAAGGGATTAGTGGGGGGAATCAAATATCTCTTGGTGGAAGTGTAGATTGAGGCCTTCTCAACCACTCCCGAGCAAATCAACAAGTTTGGTCGGCTAGGGAGTGAGATCGGGCGAAAATGGAGCTTAGAGCAATAATGGAGCTTAGGGGTGGAAGAGGTGAGTCAACGGGGAAGAAGGGGACCCCTTATATAGTGTGGAAAAAGGATCCAACCGTTACCCACCAACCAGCCCGCGGCCAACGGTACTACCGCGCCTGGCTAGCAGTACTACCGCAAGGCCACGTGGTACTACTGCTTGCAACCAGGCGGTACTACCGCACGGCTCTGCGGTACTACCGTACCGACCCACGGTACTGCCGCAACCCCAGCGACAGTAAAGATAAACAGACATGCAGGAGCTGGGGGCGGTACTTCCGCACGCGCGGTACTACCGCGCCCCCCATGCGGTACTACCGCAAGGCAAAAAAACCCAGCCAGGGGGAAGGGAACTTCCGTGCCTACTTCCGCAAAGAAACGGAAGTAGCAAAAACCTGATACAGTAGTACCGCCGAGGGGCGGTACTACTGCCTGACTGCATAGCGCGGTACTACCGCTCGGCGAAAACGGCACTACCGCGGTAGGTGCGGATGTAAAAAATTACATCCGCCCCTACTACCGCAAAGGGGCGGCACTAGCCTGGTGGGCAGCGGTACTGCGGCTCCAGGGGAGCGATACTACCGTGGGCACCTGCGGTACTACCGCGGCACCGCGCGGTACTACCGCGGATGCCTACGGTACTACTGTTTTCCAGGAGCAGTACTACCGCGACCAACCACATCAGCCAGACAAGGGAGGCAAGAAAACGGAGGAAGCTCCAAGGAAAAAGGAGGGGACAAGAAGGAGACGTGTACATGATGATTCCACCCAAACCTTTCCAACGCGGACCCCCTCTTAATAGTACGGCTTTCCTATGACTCAAATCCACCAAAAAGAAACGTAGAAAAGACGCCGTCTTCATCAGTCTTCGAGGGGCACCCAATTGTCTTGTGCCTAGCAATGAAGTGTCTGGAATACTCAAGGCACACGATTAGTCCGCAAATGCGTTGTCATCAATCACCAAAACACTTAGGGATAAATATGCCCTTACAAGCGTCCGTCTTCCTCTTGAAGATCCATTTATTTTCTATGGCTTGCCAATCATTGGGGAAGTCAACCAAAGTCCACACTTTGTTCTCATACATGGATCCCATCTCGGATTTCATGGCCTGAAACCATTTCACGGAATCTGGGCTCATCATCGCTTCCTCATAGTTCGTAGGTTCATCATGGTCAAGTAACATGACCTCCAGAACAGGATTACCGTACCACTCTGGTGTGGATCTTACTCTGGTTGAACTACGAGGTTCGGTAGTAACTTGATCTGAAGTTACATGATCGTCATCATTAGCTTCCTCACTAATTGGTGTAGGAGTCACAGGAACAGATTTCTGTGATGAACTACTTTCCAATAAGGGAGCTGGTACAGTTACCTCATCAAGTTCTACTTTCCTCCCACTCACTTCTTTCGAGAAAAACTCCTTCTCTATAAAGGATCCATTTTTAGCAACGAATATCTTGCCTTCAGATCTGTGATAGAAGGTGTATCCAACTGTCTCCTTTGGGTATCCTATGAAGACACATTTCTCCGATTTGGGTTTGAGCTTATCAGGATGAAACTTTTTCACATAAGGATCGCAACCCCAAACTTTAAGAAACGACAACTTTGGTTTCTTGCCAAACCACAGTTCATATGATGTCGTCTCAACGGATTTAGATGGTGCCCTTTTTAACGTGAATGCAGTTGTCTCTAATGCAAAACCCCAAAACGATAGTGGTAAATCAGTAAGAAACATCATAGATTGCACCATATCTAATAAAGTACGGTTACGATGTTCGGACACACCATTACGCCGTGCTGTTCCAGGTGGCGTGAGTTGCGAAACTATTCCGCATTGTTTCAAATGAAGACCAAACTCGTAACTCAAATATTCTCCTCCACGATTAGATCATAGAAACTTTATTTTCTTGTTATGATGATTTTCTACTTCACTCTGAAATTATATGAACTTTTCAAATGTTTCAGACTTATGTTTCATCAAGTAGATATACCCATATCTTCTCAATTCATCTGTGAAGGTCAGAAAATAACGATACCCGCCGCAATCCTCAACACTCATCGGATTGCATACATCAGTATGTATTATTTTCAATAAGTCAGTTGCTCGCTCCATTGTTCAGGAGAACGGAGTCTTAGTCATCTTGCCCATGAGGCATGGTTCGCAAGCATCAACTGATTCATAATCAAGTGATTCCAAAAGCCCATCAGCATGGATTTTCTTCATGCGCTTTACACCAATATGACCTAAAACGGCAGTGCCACAAATAAGTTGCACTATCATTATTAACTTTGCATCTTTTGGCTTCAATATTATGAATATGTGTATCACTACGATCGAGATCCAACAAACCATTGTTGGAAATATGCCCTAGAGGCAATAATAAAAGTATTATTATTATATTTCCTTGTTCATGATAATTGTCTTTTATTCATGCTATAACTGTATTATCCGGAAATCGTAATACACGTGTGAATACATAGACCACAATATGTCCCTAGTGAGCCTCTAGTTGACTAGCTCGTTGTGATCAACAGATAGTCATGGTTTCCTGGCTATGGACATTGGATGTCGTTGATAACGAGATCACATCATTAGGAGAATGATGTGATGGACAAGACCCAATCCTAAGACTAACACAAAAGATCGTGTAGTTCATTTGCTAGAGCTTTGCCAATGTCAAGTATCTCTTCCTTCGACCATGAGAGCGTGTAACTCCTGGATACCGTAGGAGTGCTTTGGGTGTATCAAACATCACAACGTAACTGGGTGACTATAAAGGTGCACTACAGGTATCTCCGAAAGTATCTATTGTTTTATGCGGATCGAGACTGGGATTTGTCACTCCGTGTAAACGGAGAGGTATCTCTGGGCCCACTCGGTAGGACATCATCATATGCGCAATGTGACCAAGGAGTTGATCATGGGATGATGTGTTACGGAACGAGTAAAGTGACTTGCCGGTAACGAGATTGAACAAGGTATTGGATACCAACGATCGAATCTCGGGCAAGTAACATACCGATAGACAAAGGGAATTGAATAC